>NW_018745313.1:0-24338 GCF_001683475.1 Chenopodium quinoa | reverse complement strand
ATTTGCACGAATGCGTTTCATTATTTTTTTTTTATCCGCAGAAATTGTTCAAGTAAGGTATAAGATAATTTTAGTTCTTGAAAAACCAAATTGAGGTCAAAATCGACAAAAAAATGTAATTGTCTTGTTTTACGTGTCAATTGCGCTGTTTCTTAAAGAGGGGTGTTCAACACCGCCAATAATATTTATCAAAATCGCCAACATTTGATGTAAAGGGACAATAATACCCTTACTCTTTTTTTTTCTTTTTTTTTTTCCTCTCTTTGACCATCCACAACTACCAATCCACCATTGCTGTCACCAATTACCATACAACCATTGTTCAGAAAACTAATGTACAACCATATTGGGTGGAGGTGAAGGGCAGTAGCAGCACAACAATGAAGGTAGCAGCGGCGTGACAATGTAGGGTAGCGGCGACATGCATGGTTATGGCTTTGTGACAGTGTAGGGGTCAGCGAGTAAAAGGCAGCGGCGACCGGCGAATACAACGGAGAGGTATTAATGGAACGGTGGGGAAGGGGTTACTTTTTTTAATTTATTCTGGGGGTCATCAATCAGCAGTCAAAACCGGTGAACGTCACCGGTAACCGGTGTCCAAAACAAGGTTACCGTGCAGGTTGACCGGTTTTTGGCCTCCGGTTGACCGTGGTTACTGGCGTCCAAAACTAGTCAACCGGCACGGTAACCGGTTTTGAACGCCGATTACCATGTCGATTGACCTGATTTGTGTGTCGGTTGTGTTGGTCACCGGAAATTAAAAAAAAAAAGCCACCTTCCTGCCGACAAGGGAAGGTGGTGGGTCATCGTTTGTTGACTGCGTTTGTTGGGCGACATATAAAAAATAATCTGGTATCTCTTGGTGGTCGTGGGCGTGGGCGTCGGTGGTGGGTGGTGGTGGTCGTGGACTTGTGGTGGTGTGGGTGGTTGCTTTAATTTTGTGGTGGTTGATGGATGAGTTTGAGTCTTGATGGACTTAGGAGAGAGAAAAGCCAAATGTGGATAAGTAAGGGTGATTTTGTCCCTTCATCTCTTTTGTTGGCGATTTGATAAAAAAACGTTGGCGGTATTTAGCAATTCACTTCTTTAAACGCCAAATGAAATATTACATTTATTTATTTATTTGCTAATTCTAAACTTAATTTGGAACTATAAAACCAATTTCAAAACCTTACCCAAGCAATTCCACCACTAAAAATTATGGATATTTTTTTTCACAAAACCCACCTTGTTACCCACCCGATTTTTACAAAATCCCCCTTCTACCTCATTCTTTATCCTCCTCATAGTTGGCCACCAGCCATTCCAGCGCAGCCTCGCCTTAACCCTCCCCTCAAAACACACTCACGCACACCCTGCTAAAACCTCTTACCGCAAATTCTTGGCTGCGTTCTAGTGCAGCCAAACTAGCTGCAACAATATTAAATGTGAACATATAGTACATTAAAATGAACATACGCTTTTTTCTTCCTTATATTTTAATTCTCTCTCTTCTTCTTCCTTAGCTCTATTATTTTTTCTCTCTTCAGTTTTCTTCTCAATTTAAAATTTTCTCTCTCCTCTCTACCTCACTTCCCTTCAATCTTAAAGTTTCTTCTTTATTTATATAAATTTTTTAATTAGTAATTTGTGTTTTGATGGGTTTACTCGTTTCTTTCTAAATCTATGAGTTTCAGATTCAATTAATTGACTTTATCAAAAAGGAAAGAAAAATATGGAGGAGAGAAAAAATTGAAGGTCAATGAAAACAATGGAGGTTAGATTTTATCAATTTGTAATTGTATTTTGTATGATTTTGTTGATCATGCATGATGATTTATTGTTTGATTATTTGAAATTATTATGAATTTGTGATGAATATCACAAATTGCTTGATTAAATTGCTTGATTGTTAATGAATATCAATTGTATTGCTTAATTTGTAGTCATTTTTCTCTCCCTCTCTATCTCTCTTTTTTTTTTTTTTTTTTTTTAATTTCTAATCATGTTACAAATCAATAATTATTTTCTCTATGATGAATCAAGATTAGATTTAAGGTAGAAGACGCTCTTTTTGCCACGAAGCCTTGGAAAGCTCCGGGTCCGGATGGTGTTCCTGCTGGTTTCTATCAAAAAAATTGGGCTGGGTACAGGAAGATGTGACAGATGTTGTGCTTTCTTGCCTTAGAACAGGTATTATTTTAAAGGAACTAAATTGCACTAATATTGCCTTAATTCCTAAATGTGAAAATCCGGAAACCATGGATAAGCTAAGGCCTATTGGACTTTGCAATGTGGTTTATAAAATCATTTCTAAATGTATCACAAATAGGCTAAGGAGAGTGATAAGCGGTCTAGTCAGTCATTTTCAAAATGCCTTTATCCCGGGGAGTGCAATCTCTAATAATATCTAGCTAGCTCACGAACTCCTAAAAAATATAAGGAAAATAAAAAAAAGGTTTGAGAAGGAAGTTGGCTATAAAGACTGACATGAGCAAAGCTTACGATAGGATCAAATGAGAATTTTTGGAACATGTCCTTATAAAGTTTGGTCTACCAGATTTGATGGTGAAAAAAATAATGAATTGTGTAACCATGGTTTCCTTTTCTATAATTATTAATGGCTCCCCAAGGGAAAATTTTTCTCCAAATTGTGGTCTTCGACAAGGAGACCCCCTCTCCCCGTACCTTTTCATTTTGCGCATGGAATGTCTCTCGGGGCTCGTTAGAAATGAAGAATGCAGAGGTGGTATTGTTGGTATTAATGTGGCAAATAAAGCTCCTAAAATCAGCCACTTGTTTTTTTTGCTGATGACTCAGCTTTCTTTTTACAAGGGAATGAGAAAAATGTGGCTACTTTAAAACAGGTCCTTGAAGTTTATTGCAGGGCCTCTAGCCAGGTTATAAGCGAAGAAAAATCGGTCTTATTGACAAGCCTGTATACTAGTGAGGAGGAGATAAAAAAACATAGTGAAGATCTTGGAATCTCAAGAAGCAATAAGTTTGATACTTATTTGGGGATACCTGCTGATTTTGGTTCCTCAAAATAGCAAATTTTTGGTAAGTTGGTGGATAAGGTGAAGGAAAGGCTGACAGCTCGGAACTCGATTTTTCTATCTTATGCTGGTAGACTAACACTGATAAAATCAGTGCTTTCCAATCTAGGAACTTATGTGCTTTTGGTTTTTAAGTGCCCTGCTATAATCTTATAACGCATTAATAGCATTGTTGCTAGATTTGGTGGCTTGGCAACAAGAGTGATAAAGGTGTTCATTAGAAAGGGTGGGCTCACCTCACTCAGAGTAAGGACAAGGGTGGTGTTGGCATCCTTGATGCTTGGTTTTTCAACCAAGCGCTTCTGGCCAAGCAAGGATGGCGCATAGTATATGACAGAGACTCTTTAATCAGCCAAGTCTTTAGAGCTAAATATGGTGTTGACCGGCAAACTCTTTTTGAAGAGTCTTGGAGTAGGAAAAGCTTAGGCTCGTGGGGTTGGAATGGTATCAAATGGGGATTACAAGTGTTAAAAAAAGGTTGTTCTTGTGCCATAGGTGATGGGTTCCTCGCAAAAATTCACCATCCCTGGGTCTATGGTGCAACCCCGAAATGGAGATACCAAGGAAGCTCTGACAATAGTAGTGTAGCTAAGCTTAGAAAGGATGATGGGAATTGGGACCTGGATGCTTGTAATAATTGGTTTTCTGATGTTTCTGTTAAGAAAATCTGTATTATCAAGCCTATGATTGAGGGATATGAGGACTTGATTACATGGAAATGTGATAAAAGTGGGAAGTACTCGGTAAGAAGTGGCTACAGATTTCTCTTGCAAAAAAACATCAAAATGACAGGAACACAAATAGTCATGTGAAGCAAAATATTAATTGGAAGGAATTCTGGAAAGCTAAAGAAAACCCGAAACAAAAAATCTTTATGTGGAAAATCATGAAGGGTGCTCTTCCTGTGGGCTGTGAAAGGAAAAAAGAGGTTTAGGAGATGACTACAACTGCAGATTATTTCTATTATGATTCACCCAGCAGCAGTCACTTAGAAACAATTGAACACTTGTTTAGGGAATGTAGTTTTGCAAGTCATTTGTGGAAAGGGTGCAGGCTAGGTCTCAATTTTGCCAATCAAGCAGACATTCCCCTAGCTGAGTGGATTTATAATTGGATGAGGATGCTAAACGACAAGAAAAGAAAGTGAATGAGGAATACAATCTTTTACTTGCTGTGCTTGATTGTATCTGGGAAATTAGAAACAACAAAATTTTCAGAACATTAATCTGAATTCAAGGTCTGCTACCATTTCCTTGAAAGAAAAATGAGCTTTCATTACTCCAGATTTCAGAACTCAAAATCTGAAGCTATTACAGACTCTGAAACTCTGAGTCAGGTTCTCCTGGGTTCGAATATGAGCATGACAAAGAGCAGTTACTAATTTAGATAAGAGTACACAACACATAGACAGTATCCAATTGGTTACAGGGGCTGTTCTTGCAGCACTATCACATTAGGTATATCTCACAACCGAAGGAGTGGAAAGAAAAGAAGATGGGAATGGCTCTTGAAATCTGATGGTTCACCTTCAAACGGGGGAAGATCAGCAGCAACAGTAGAACCGTGAAGCTGAACTTCTGAGTGTGATTCTCAAGGTCTTGAGAAGCACAAAGATTACAGCTTTGGCACTTGGATATTGAGGTTGCAAACAGGAGAATTCTCAAGTGGATGCAAAGTGATCACACTAGCATACAAGGATAGATGATAAAAAAGAAAATTGATGACATTGTACCTTATTTCCTTATTTCATTGTATTTCTGTTAGTTTCACTAAGTTTAGGATTAGTTTCCCTTTTCTCTAGCTGTTAAAAAAAAAAAAAAAAAAAAAAAAAAAGATTAGATTTAAGGTGTATATTCAATTTTTTAGAGTTTAAATATTACAATCAATCTTATATAATTTCTATTATAAAAAATGAACACACAAGAATTTAAAAATGAACATCTTTTACAAAATGAGCATTTTAGTACACCGAAAATGAATATTAAATACATAAAAATGAACATATTTTACTAATTTATTTTATCTTTATTTTTTCATTAATAATTATCTAAAATGAATTTTGAAACTTATGAAAATCATGTTCATTTTTAATATCCTAAATGTTCATAACGTTTGTTACATGTTCAATTTTATAAGTGTTCATTTTTTCATACTAAATGTTCATTTTTTAAAGTGTTATATGATGGTTCATTTCTAATATACTAAATGTTCATTTCTTTTTTTGCATGTTCACTTTTTATTACTAAGTGTTCATTTTTATCACAGATTTTTTTTTTTTTTTAACTAAATGTTCATTTTTAAGGTCATGGTCTACCAAATTTATATGATTATATGATAATCATGTTCATTTTTAATAAATGTTCATTTTCTTATAACATGTTCACTTTTTAGTATTAAATGTTCATTTTTTACGTGTTCATTTTTTGTTATTAAATGTTCATTTTTTTTCCATGTTCATATTTTTTAACTAAATACTAAATGTTCATTTTATAGAGCATGGGTTGATTTGGGCGGATCGCGGACATGCTGTTTAGGTTATTTGATTTGGGCCGCGTGTTTTTGGGCTTGCCCTTGTTGTAGCTAAGACATATTGCCTTTTTACCAACAAGATCAAAATATGGTTTTAAAACCAAATTTTCTATTTATGCATGGTGTTGAGCAAGTTTGTAAAAAATAGTGGTTGATTGGTGAAAAAAAAAGGGCTTTAGACAAAGTCGCTTGCTTTACACTTATTACACGGTGGTTAACGTTCCAAATCCGAAAGATCTCAAAATGGTCAAATTAAAGAGATTATTTAAGGTTTAAATCATACGGAGTATTTTGAGAATGCATATGTATGCAGCCCTCTATTTCCACAACTTACAAATTACTGTTTTTTTTTTTTTGACAAATTAGATTATTTTTTAAGTTTTTTAATGCATTCCCAATCAAGAAACATCTAAGTTTGCCAAATATGCATGCTACAGCCTACAGGATCGCACATATGTCAAGTCCAAATGCAACAATGTTAGAGAATTAATTACTTGTAATGCACTAATGCTTATTAAGTAATTCTCACAGCGAAGTAAAACAAAGATTATGAAAATCTGTAAAAAGTTGATAAAAAAAAAACCTGGACCAGATATATAGAGACAGTGAAGAGAAAGAACTGGAATTAAGATAGAAAAATCGGTTGATGTGGCAGAAAGAATTCATCAACCATGTTTCTAACACGAAGCTACCCAAAGAAATCCACAAGGATGTAACAATCCCTCGCCTCCGCAAAAACAAAGGAATGGGGACTAAGTCTCATCTAAACAGTTTGCCTCAGCTGTTCAAAATTTGTACAACAATTTAATACAAGGATGACCCCTAAAATCTACGCATATCTGCAACACAACCACTAGGTAAATCCAATATAACAGCAATATTGGACGCAAAGGTGGGAAGAATAATAATCTACACAGGTTACCTAGCATTAATATAGTATTCTATGCACAATGTGTAGTTATTTCTTCCCTATATCCTTAGAGGCCAAAGGAATACCCATTACCAAACCAGAAAGCACATCATTAGTAGAAACTGAACTAATCTTCCAATCACGATGCTGGTAGAGAGATCAAAAGTGATCAGCATTAGCATGCGGCTACGCTACACATAAAGAATAGTCATTAGCCCTTCCCGAGTTTGTGCAAGGTATTCCTTGTCAGCATTTGCAAGTCGATTTTGGAACAGAGACCACTCTTTCTTGCATCTCTCACGGACCTTGATATAAGATCATAGATGAACAAAAGAAATCAGTTTGGAACTTCTAGGGAAAAAGCAGTCAAAATATAGCATGACTGTAGTAGTTAAAAGATTAACATTACATCTACTACACAACATATTGAGCAAACATGTCTACATGATCAATGTGAGCAAAAAGAAACAGAAGAAGAGAGAAATTCACAAGCAGATTAAAGATATTAAAGTACAAGTCCCTACCCCTTGCCATGGAGCCTTGCCATTCTCAGCCTGACCCTGAAAATGGATAGATGCACTACTTAAAAAGAATCACAAAATGATAAAACATTGAATTCAAAGAAAGCTGCAGAATAGCATGTATGTGGATGAAAGTAAATATACGAGTTTGTGAGATTAAGAACACACTGCAAATGAAGGGAGATCGTTAACAATTTAATAGGGAAGCACCGTCTCCAAAGATTTAAAGCCACTCATGCTTTATTATTATAAATTATAAATATTACTCTAAAAAAACACTTGTATGTGAAGTTTCACTTTTAGGACCTCAAAAACCTACGAAGACTTTACATGTCCAAAGCCACTACAAATTCACCGTTACTTATACAAGTTTTGAAAATGTAAAAATCAAGTTAAATCTCATAATTGTGTACAGCCTTTTCATCAAATAAGATTACATTTCTAACATTTAAAAAAAAAAAAAATGCAAAACAATCTGTTAATCTTTAAAAGCTATCAAAATTGTTTCTGCAGGACACGATGATTTCCAAATACACAAAAAATACTCAGAACCAAGACATCATCTTAAACCATTATAGGACGCCCTATCTCTACTAACTGATAGTACAAGGGTACAGATAGACTTCAATGGATACAATTTATATACAGTCTGTAAGTACTAAGAACCACCTCAGGTCCCAAGTGACCTCGAATACTTGATAGATAACTTTGCCTCTACCTGATAACTCATTTTCCCCCTCGCAATTGAGTGTAATTTTTTGGAAAACGAGAGGGAGAGAGAGAGAAAAGAGAGGGGAGTAGCACTTCAGATTTTAAATATGCTATTTAAAGATTTATTTACCTGGTTCCCAAGAGAAGGAATTACTTGATGAACTATCCATTGCTGATCTACAACACCAATTTTCTCATGCGCAGGCTACAGAACAAACAACAAAAAAGTTAAGAATGGAGTACATTATTCGAAATGAAAGATGCAGATCATAAAAACTTTTAGCCAGAATAGTGATAGGGCCACTTGGCCAATTCCACAAAAAAGAAAAAAAAAATCATAAAAATTATCAAGATAAATATCATTTATAAAGAGCTCAAACTAATAGGCCTACTTAAAAAAAAAATTATCTGGCATTATTGTCGAGAATCACCAATAAAAAAATAAAAAAAAAATTATAAAAAATGATCAGAATTCAGCTATAGAAAGAATTAATGCTATACTTAGCTGCCCAAGTCAAAACACAAGCAAGGAATTACCTTGAAAGTGAGTCAGTGACACACTAATTACATACTAGACAGAAGAAAAAGCAAGTATTACAATATAACTCTCCGAATAGGTAGTGAAAATGAAAATGATATGACAACCAGAAACGAAAGACTTACTTCTACACATCTTCTCAGAGCAAAATCCAGTCCCCACCCATGTACCAAATCATTCTGAAAGCATGATAAGAATGACAATCAATTAGAGATATAAGAACATCAAAATACTCCAACATCGAACTTCAACTGTGAAACATAACACAAAAACTTAGATTCTTCGCATAAATATTCATACAGGATTATGCACATTAAAACCATAGATAATAATTTGCAATAATAATAAAAATAAAAAAAAAATGTAAAACGTAAACCAAATACCTGAATCATATGCCACACACAGCGCCAAGCATCCCGAGAAAAAACAGGGGCCATGATTTCCACAAATCTGCAGCATTTCCAGAGCAAAAATACAGTTAAATAGGAAGAGAAAGAATGTGTGGGAATGGTTTACTAATCCCTTTAATCTTTCATGAGATAAGTAATAGGCTTTGAGTGATTTCTTTAACTAGATATGCTTCGGATTATTTTATTCACACAATATTCAATTTTCAGAGATCCATAACATTCCCAATCATGAAAAGTAACTGCAATTAATCAGCAAAACAGAGATTCATTTGCATTAGATATCAATCAAGCAGCTATTAAACATGCAATGAATACTGAAGTATGTGCATGTTAATAAAAGTAGAGTGACCCCAGTTTTGCTCAAATTATGTGACCCAGCATTAAATCAAGCTATTAAGGTCCTAAAAAACAACCCATAACATGATACAAGGATTATTTCTTTTCTTTTTTTTTTTTCTTTTTTTTAATTTTTATCTTTCTATTTTACTTCAGCCTCCTTTTCCCACTATTTTGTCAAATGTCATAAGCGCGCAAGAACAGAAGAACATACGCAGCACAAGGAGGCAAGTGTGGGTTGGAGCACCAGCCTGGTTTCTCCTCAGTATCCCTAGTGCAAAAAAAAAAACAATTTGGTCACATGAGAGGAAAAGGATTACTGATGTCAACTGCATAACTTAAAATAGAAGGCACACTTGTGAACTTCTCTATCCCCTCTCCTCTTAGTCATCTCCCATGTCAAACCATTATTAGGCTCAAGACCAGGTTGAGAAATCTCCAAGCCATACTTCTTCACCAATTGAATATACCTAATAAAAAATTGAACAAGAAAAAGTTGTCTTAGAAATTAAAATCATAATAAAACCAAATCAATTGAAAATTTTCAACTTACTTCTCAGCATTGAAATGTTCAACACCAAGATCTTCATCCCAGATAAAGATATAGTCATAAGCAGCAACAACATCAGGGTGGAGAAATCTCTTTGCATACCACCTGCAGATTATTTAAGTGAGAGACAGAACAAGGTGACCACGTCAAATATAAGCAGCACAATAAGCTGTATGTCTAAATCATATTACATCACTATGTTACAAGCTTACAACAGAAATTACATATTCTTTGCACCTAATGCTAACAAATATTCCCGTAAACCATTGGAAAAAGAAAAAGGTCAGAAATGCCTGCCAATTTGGAGATAAGTCCTGACAAATTAGATGGATAAGAACCATTGATCCCCAAGTCTTTACAAAAATCATGCCTTGCATGTCACAAGCTCAACAAAGCTTATTTTTTATGGAACAGAATACAAATTAAGATCAAGGAAAATGGAAATATGATACAAAAAGGAGCGCCAAAACCAAGAGTAAAACAGAATATATAATGGGGAGAAAATTTACTTCATTGTTCTAATCATGTTACAAAGTGTGCACGCAAGGCAATCAAAATTCAGGACTACTTAGTCATTTTAACCATGCATGAATCTAAAAGTATCAACTCTTATCAGCTTTCAGCATTGTTTCAAATAGATTTCATACAGCTAAAGCATTTGTGAGAGAAATCAGATTGACTAAATGGGCTGTTGTATTCACAAAAAAATTGACAAAACTAGTACTCCATATATAAACATCATTTATACTTCTATCATTCCATGGATTGTGTTATAGGAACAACATTTACCATTATCCGTTTCTACAGAACTAGGCTATTAGCTATACATAGCAAGAGTTGTAAGAAGGATTCAAACCATTTTGTTTGCTTTGGAGCACTGACATGGATAGCTTTTTTGGACCATTCAAACTCATCCCATTCAGTAACTTTGCCATCATAGTGGAAGAGCAAAATTTGGAAATCGTCAGAGAACTGCAACACAGTTTGAACTCATATCATGTCCTTGAATATAATTTTATACTTTCAGTGGTATTCTAGAAGAAGCTAACATTTCAATACCTTCTTTACAGCTTTATTAATGTTGTCCCTCTGAGCTAATCCAACAGTGAAAGTTACCAAGTATTTTGGCTTCTTTTTCAAATCCTGCAGGTAAAAGCGATACAATAATGAAAAAAGAGAAGTTTTTTTTGCAAAAACGAAGGGAAAGGAAAGGGTAGTTTCAATTTTTTTCTTCAAAATCAATCAACATATCTCAAAAAAAGAGAAAAGGGTGGGGGGTGGGGGTGGGGGGGGGGGGTTGTTATCAAATTAAGACATAACAACAATTCCTAATGCATAAGTTTGTATGCTATTAGTAAAGAGCGAAAAAAAAATGACAGTCCAGACACTAAGAAACAATTTGAGTGAAAAGTGCACACAGAAATTGCAAGAACATCCTTCAAACCAACAGTCTGCCTTTTTTCATTTAGATAAAGTATACATTACATCAATGAGACCAGGTCATTAATGCAAAATAAGTAGATAACAGACTTTGAGAACTATTTGAAAAAAAAATTGAGATCCTGAGAAGTTAAATCAACTTATTTAGATTTCAATTGCTTTTCTGTCTCAAGGTTTTCTGCAGCTTTGCCCTCAGACAGAGAAATTTAATTCAATGAAAAATATATGGGAATTTAGCAAGGTTCCTTTATTATGAACTTATGCAATGTTTCAGCCTCAGAATTGAGGGAGTATCAGTCAGATACTTAGAAACACTCAACAGCACTAATATAGGTATTTGTTGAGTCAACAGAAGTATACCTCACTCGGTTCACCCCACAGTCTTCGAAGAAAAAAATCACTTTCTCCTACTACAATTCCTGGAGGTAACATCTCAGCACCACGCGGATTGGTCGGTACATATATCTGAAAGAATACCAGTATTAATGTTACCAGCCACAGAATAAAGCAAGTTTCACAACAATAACAATCATACTTTAATTCAGGCACGATATGATATTTGGTGAGGCTACAAGTCTACAACAGATCTGGAACTCCTTCGATAAAAGCTCTTACTATAAAATTAAAAAAATCAACTCTACAACTTTATCCATCAAAAGTCATAACAAATACTGTCTATGACATAGGCAAAGCTACAATAAAGGGCAGAAAAGTGAAGATAATATGTTGATCAACTGCCATGGTCTCCATATACAATAGCACTGCAATAAGAATAAAGCTAAAAAAATTGCAATAAAAATTTGAAACATAAGTCCTGATTGTTTTTGTTATCAAAATTTGATTCTATTTATATACTGGGAAAATGTACTCCCTCGACCCTCAGTTTTCTTTTGTTTGTCTCATTTGGAATTTTGAGAGATTCCAATGGAAATGGAATCTAACACTTCAAAAGTTTTCATTACCTCAAAATATAGTCATATGGAATCTTGTAGATTCATCTTTTATTTCTATTTGTCAAAAATGCAATTTTACAAGAATTTTGAAGGATATTAAATTACAATATTACATTTAAACTATGCAAAAGAAACTAGTACAAACATAAATCAATGAAGAGAGTAACAGTTTTTTGCTATAAATGATGGTGGGTCGAAAAACAGAACTCTCAAAAAACCTTAATGCAGACTATATACATTCTTCTTGTTGATTAAAAATAAAGATATGATATTTTCATGTAGTTATGCAATCATGATACAGCATATAATTGGACAACAAAAGCTTCTAGTCAGGCATTTCGTGTATTAATATGATGCAGAAATTTAAACAATGCCAGCCTAAATTAATATGTTTGAAACTATGATAACTTAACAAACACCCAAGCAACCCAAATATAAGGCACACAACAATATAAAAAACATTATCATATTATTTAATTTTCACTTGAATTCCTCTTAAGAAGTCTGAACTCATTAAAACTCATTGACCCTTATCCGACCTCATTGGCCCTTTTCTGAATTTCAGATTAGGACCAACTGGAATTCTGGAAATCCCTTATTTCAACACAACAAAGGGTCAAAGGCAAAATAGGAAGTTCATTTAAAGCATTGTAAAATATCTAAAAAATAAAATAAAATAAGTAGTGGCAATTGGTAAAAACCATCAATAGAATTCATTCAAGTTTCTAAGATAGCTAGCAAAGGTAAGAAAACAATGAAAAAAAAACACGCGATTCGAAACACGAAAAACGATTAATGACATACCTTAGGGATTGTCAATGATGCAAGATCTTCAAGAGACTTCGCGGAACTTTTAGAAATTCCATCAAAAGAGGAAATAAGTCTTGAAGATAATTTAATCTGAAACCCAAATCATAGCTCAATCATAACTTATTAATTTTTTTTTAAAAAAAAAAAAACAGCATAATTCAAAATTCCGATCGAAATTATTAAATTAAACTAAATGCTAGTAACATTTTTCATTTATTTGGAACCCAAATCATGGAAAACTGAAAAATTAATTACAAAATAAATCAATGTACCTTATCAGAAACTGAAGGAAATGAAACTCCAATGAAGAACCCAAAAACAACACCTAGAATAGTAGTCATTACAAGCCTTGCGCTATCATTCGATCGTTTCGAAACCCCACTAAAAACATAATCAAACGAATAAGATCAACAAAAATAGCCGTTAATCACTACAAAAAAAGCCCAGAAATTTCCCAGAAAAATTTCAAACCTGCGAAGAGGTGGGCCCATTTTATTATGCATTAATCTTCCCAGAATCAAAAACTAAACTTCGAGCACATTCAACAAGAGAATCAAGACGTCCGCCGTTCGCCGGAGTACCAAATCGCTGTAATCGGCGATCTAGTACTCAAACTCAAGGCGATCAATTGACAAAATTTCAAATTGAAAAAGCGGCAAAAACCCTAAATCTTTCCAATTGAGAAAAATTAAAATTGGAATTGAATTGGGGAAAAAATCAATGAAAATTAATCGAAGTGGAAAAGATTAGTGTTGATGAAATAGGTTATATCAACCTAGATCTTGTCAAAAAAAAAAATTGAAATATTAACAGTGTTGAGAATCTGATATGATTTAACTAAGGTTTTTTTTTTTTTTTTTTGAAGGAAATATGATTTAACTAAGGTTTTTGGGTGAAAAAAATAAAATTGTAAATTTCTGGGTTTTAATTTTTATTTTTTTTAATTTTGTGTTTTAATTTTATTTAGAATATGTGAAAACAAAAAAAAATAAAAATAAAAAAAATTAGGAATTTTATTATGATTGGTGTCGGCCAACCAAGATATGGCACATAAGAAGGCATGTGAAGGTGGGAACCACGTACGTGGCACTACGTTGTTGAACTAACCCCCACCCACATGAGTGCAACATTTTATTGACCTGTCGGATTTTTGGATCTTTACACCCTTTTTCTCTTTCTTCCTTTCTTCATTGTGCCCTCCTTTTTTTTTTAAATACAAGTATGAAAACAATTATAGTCCGTACAAGATGGATAGATGGTGTCGCACGGTTAATAATGATGTAGACGAGATTTGATACGAGATATTTGGGTTTATGTACAATTAAAGTTAGTAATAGAATCAATTGAATTGACTGTTAGTGAAGTGGTAATAAGGCTGCACTTGGTGGAAGAACCCCGAATCCAAATTAGTGTAAAGGGTGAAGCGGGTGAAACACCAAAATAAAGTTAGTAATGAAAACAATAAAGTGATGCAAATCGTACGAGATTTGATTCGAGCGTTTCGGGTTATAAGTATATAAGTGTAGTTAAAGTTTCATGAAAACAAGAAAGTGTTACATAACCATATAAATGTAGTAGAGATTTGAAATTTTAAATTCTTAAGTTTGAGAAAAATTAGCTGAAACAATGTTTATGTTTGGTTTGAAGATACTAGATTATAACCATTAATTGCAAATACTCTTCATTTTTTAATGATTGACATTAAAGTGAAAGTATTGTGTAGAACGGACTCACGTGAGTCCGGTCATACAAACAGAAAAAAAAAATAAAAAATTTTAATTGTCATAAATTAGATAATATTCATAATAATGGTCAGATATTAAGTTATAAATATAAGATATTAGATTAAAAGTAACATAATTTTGATAATAATGGTTAGATATTACGAGTAGATTATAGTTATCAGATATTAGATTATAAGTGTCAAGGTATTAGGTTTTAATTTTCAAAAATTAGATTATAATTATCAGATATTAGATTATATTTATCATATAATAGATTGTAATTGTCAGAAATTAGATTATAATTATCAGATATTAGATTATAAGTGTAAGAAATTAAATTATTATAGTCAAATATTGGTTTATAAGTATGGTGTTGCATCACACATTTGCACGGGTGTTAACATTACTAAACTAGACCTTGTTAATAATTAAAATCCATCATGATTTGGAATGATTTATAGAGTAATTAAGGGCATGTTTGCTTTGGATGAAAACAGCTAAGCTGAATTGAATTGAACCGAACCAAACTGAATTGAATTGAATTAAGGTAAAAAGAATATTTTATTAGAGAAGGAAATTAGGATTGAATTGAATTGAGTTAAAAAGAATATTTAATAAAAGGAAGAAATTAGGAACTGAATTGAATTGAATTGAACTAAACTCAACTGAATTGTACTGAAAGAAGTTGGGGAGAACAGGCGCTAACACCCTTTGTATTAGTTGTGTTCTTTCTATTTCCTATCTCGAGACTTATTTAGGTGGGGACGTGGGGTGCGTTGATAATCTTCGATGACATCTTTATGCCTTATCAGTACACATACGTACATATAAAATAGGCCATGTTTAATTCACCTTAGTTTTACTTATTTCAGAAAAAATAAGTTTAGAACAGAAAATATAAGTACAAATCAGATCATCGTTCTATGTGCAGTTTTTTATCGCTAAATATCTTTAATTTCGTAATGAAAATCATATATTAATAAAGTACACATTATCACGAATCTAACAAGACCCCACTTGATATATTTTTTCCGCATAGATTATCGTATATATAAGGTCAAAGTTTGGTCAAATTTGACATTCAGATCAGATCATATAAGTTAAGATAAGCAAAAATAAGGTGCACCAAAGAAGCCCTTATTCTAAACATTATGAATAATCTCTATATATAAGCTAATAGCCTAATAGGGAAGTTGGTATTCACTCCAAATGACACTTTTACACTTGGATCGTATAATCTAAATTTAAGACTTTTACAAAACTAATAAAGGAGACTATAAAACTAATAAAGGAGATTACAATCACAAATCCTAATGTCTGTAAGAACTACAACACGTGGAACTTGGACCTTGAGCATCCAAACCTCCATGATATCGTTGAGGTCTCAGCTTCAATTACAAGCCCCTTACTCTGGATCGCCCTACCAGCAAGTCAAACAAACATGTACACATTTTATGCATACAGAAATCTGAACCCTTCTATTTTGACATATATATGCGTACGCTGATAGCCAAATGTCTATTAAAAACTTGACTGCATTTGCATATTAAGACAATGATTTGTTCGTAATGTAAAGAGTTCTGATATCTGTTAATTTGAACATATGGTGATGATTCGACATCAAGTCAATAGTCATGAAAACAAGTTTCTGAAACTGCACCCCTATTTCACATCACATCAGTTTCCAAAAATTTCTGTTTGTTAACTGTACCACACTAGACTCTTCTGGGTGTTGCTGCAGTCAAGGCAAACTAGAAATGTGCAGACGGAGATTGCAACTTCTCAACTTGCTTCTCTAAGAAATAATAGGCACAAACAGAATTTACAACTTCTCAGCTTCAAAAGGGACAAACAGGATTTACATCTTCTCAGCTTTCAAAAGGGACAAACAGGATTTACAGCTTCACAAAAATGAAAGGTACACATCCTTCTCAACTTGCTTGTTTCTCATTCTCCTTGCAAATCTTTCCTATCACCTGCTTAATGGAGTACAAAGTATCGTCAGAACCTACCTAGAATTTTCCATTTAAGTATTTTTCCCTTTTAAGTCTTTAATATAAACCACTACAGACCCACTAGATACCTTTTTATGCATATAAGGCTATAACACCATGAGCCAGTTTAAAATAAATTAGACTATAACAGATTAACAGTTTAAATTTAGATAAACTTATATGCAATGAGAGAACGGATTAACTAATATTGCACCATGAAAAAAAAATGGCACACACACAACTTACATCATGCATATCCTCTTCCAGTTTGGCTACTCTCCTTGAAAGATAATCTGCTTCATGTTGTTCTGTCGAAACCTGCAAGTAAATGGATCTTAGTGTGGAAAAGCTATAGTTATAAGCTTAGAGTTTTAGTAGCTATCAAGTATAACACATGGAGTTATGAAAGTGCCAAGAAACCATGAATTTTACCTTATCCTCAATAGATTGAAAAGTAAGTTTAAGTTCATCCTCATTTGTCAACAGATCTTCAACTTGTGCCTTAAATTTGTCTCGCTCATCAGTCATCAGCTTGAGCTTGTTTGTCTATAATAAGCAGATTAATACTTCCTCCGTGTCAAATAAGTTGCAATAAACTTCTCAAAACTGATTCCAAGACAAAAAAATTTGCTGAGCGTTTAATGGAGAAAGAAAGATAGGGACAAAGAATTTCCAAACAAAGAAATAAAACATTGTTGCAACTTATATGAAATTTTTAGAAATCACATGTTATGCATCAATATCAGTAGGCTAAGGGTATTTTAGGATGTTTTAATAATTTAGATACTAGAAGAACATGAGATGGTAGTTGATGGGGTGGAAAGAGAAGACATAAGTAAGAAGCTTCCATTAAGATCAGAGGATGACAAAGGAAAGTAACGAAGTGTGAAACTTTTCTGTTTCGTCGCCAACGACAACATAGGCAGAGGCGAGTTTGAAGGTCCACCCAGGAGACCATGGTGGATAATTCGCCGGTGTGAAAATCAGTGATTGGACTGTTTGTTTTAGAAGGTGATCCGAAAGGAGGCTTGTTGGCTGCAGGTAGTGGCTACGGTGGGGTGTTCTCAGCGAACTTGTAAAACCTTCAAAAGGTGGCATAAAAGATAATTTTAGTTCCCTGGACCCACATCAGCCACGTGCCTTTAATTTTGAAATTGGAAGTTAGGAGAAGCAGAATTTTCACAAACTTCACTTACTAGGCACGTGAAAATTTTACCCTACACCCTAGTGTAGGGTGTGTTCCCTACACCCCCCTATGCTACGTCGTTTTGTAGCTGGTATTGAGTTCTCTTTTGCGATTCTTTCCTTTTTTTTTTTTTTTTTTTTTTCTTTTTTTCTTTTTTTCTTTTCTTCCTCTTTTTTCCTTTTTCCTTTGATTCTTATTATTCAATTTATGTATATATATGATTTTAAACCCTATTTTTTCTCTCTCTTCAATTGATCAACCAACCTCCATTTTTGATCTACATTTTTCTCTCGCTAATTCATCTTCTTCATTTGATTTTTTGAACGAATTCGTTAATTGTTACCGATCGTCAATGGCGAATTCTGCATCTGGAGATTGCGTTGATTTTGATCGCGATTGCGAGCGTGTGTTTCCTTCTGGACTTCGTTTCGTTGATTCGTTTGTGCAACAATGTGAGTAATTGTGATCATAATTTTTCAATTTTTAATTATCCCTAATTTGTTCTGTTATAATGCTCTGTTAATTTGAACTTAATTGATGTATTATTATTCACTTTCGATTTTTGAATTTACTACTTTTGTTTCGGGGTTTTCTGATGTCCTGCGGGAGAGTTACAATTCCGAGACTGGAACCGGACGTCTGTACCTGCAAAATAACGGAGACTCCTGAGAGCTCCGCCTCCAACGGTCAAGTTAGTACCTGATTAAGGAGTAATCAATACAGAAAGTAAAGTAATGAGATCTCTCTAGGTGAGAGTGCTTAGTGTTGGTAATCTGCGTTGTTAGCGTGATTAGCCGGTTGTTAATAAGTCTGTTCTTCTCTGCTTGATCTCTTAATTATTCGGTTGTTTTTTTGTTTTCTGATTAATGAGGATTAATCGAGTATTTATAGCCTTGGGAAGCGTGCAACTCTCTAGGCTTAAGGTAAACCTAGGGCTGATCGGGCCTCTAGACTGAAATGGGCCTTGATGGCCGGTTGTCCCACTTGGCATGGGTGGACACGTGGCGTGTCTTAAGTGGTCCGTGGAGGACGTATCTGTGACTGACACGTGGCAAGCTCCTGTTGGCCTTCGTGAAGGACACGTGGCGGAACCTGGTTGGTCCACTTGTCAGACGGTGATTGGTGGATAAAAATCCCCTAATCATTTGCCCCTCACAGGTGGCACGCGACTGGTCACGTGTCGCCTGTGACAGGTGTCGCACGGTGACAGGCGACGGCCCGTTACAGGTGTCACCTTGCAGACGGCCGAGAGATTTTCCCGCCCAAATTTGAATTTGGAAGCGACCCTTCGCCTTCTCATTTTGCCTATAAAAGGAAGTGCTGACTTCGGTCATTTTCACATTTGAGAACTTTTGCGAGAACATTCGGACCCCTGAACTTGCTCTGACATTTTCGGACTTTTTCTGCCTACCGCCTGTTCTGACAAGCCGACTGACCCGAACTTCCAGGACTTCATCAACCGTCACCCGTTCAGGTAACTCAGTTCTCTTACTCTTAATTTTCTTTTTATTTTTTGAAATGGCACCATGGAAGCACACGACACGCCCTAAGTTAGTGATCAGCCGGTCACCGGGGACGGCTGAATCTAGGACTAGGAGTGCCGCCTGCCCTTTTCTGGACCCATCTTTGCCCTTTATACAAAGTCCGACTGAATCTGTGTCTATGCAGAACGTGATGGCCAGAACAAAAAAGACTGCTATGATATCAAACTCAGACGGCTCCTCCCAAAGGGTGCTCCTTAGCGAAACATCTGACCAGGCGCCAGATGTAGAACGAGGCGACTGTCAAGCTGACAGTGCTGAGAGAGGGACCAAGGTGTTCCCTTCTCATCTAACCGTGGACATGTCTAATTTTCCTTCTGCTCCTTCTAAGGGAGAGGAGGCGGGCCCCTCTAGGAGAGGGGAGGAGTCGTCCTCTTCGGACTCGTCAGGGGACGAGTCCGAATCCAGCTCTTCTGACCATAGTTCTTCTGGCTCAGAAGAAAAACATAGCCGCCTACAAGAGGCGAGAAGTTCTCATGCAGTGGAGAAGGGGGATAATTGGGCAGAGCCGTCCGCCTCTTACAGAGAGGAAAACGCCCCCTACTACTGCAGGGTGCCCCGGGGCCGGATTGCAACCATGCGAGACAACGTGGCGAGCTTTATTGCTAACCACAAAATGGGCCCGGAGTATTTACTGTTTGTGCCGGATCCAGAAGATACTGTCGTCTGGCCGGCTGGTACCAGCTATGGTGACGGCTGCTTTGGCTGCTATGTGGCGGCCATCAAAGCTGGACTGCGCTTCCCATTACATCCGGCTGTTCAGCGGATTTTAGATGGGTATGATCTGGGGTTATGGCAGTTAGCCCCCAACTCTTGGGTAAACGTACTCGGCTATGTGGCCGGGTGCGAACTGAACGGGGTGGAGCCAAGTTTTGAGGCTTTCGCCCACATGAACTATCTCAGCCGGACCCCCAAGTCGGGAGGTACCGGCTGGTATCAATTGACAAGCCATAGGGGTTACCTCATGACGAGAGGTAAGGCAAACAAATGGAAGGATTGGCGGAACACCTTCCTTATTATCGAGAGTTCAGACACGGAGCTGAACAAACGTTTTAATAAGTGGAACAGGGATCCACCTCTTCTCGCAGGCGGCCGCAGCATGCCGCCTGTTCCCCCAAAGGCTAAAAAAGAGATCCTAGACAAAGGACTCTTCAAAGTAGAGACTAGGGTGAACTCTACTTCAGGGGTACGAGAGCAAGTACCCCTAAATTGCGTCCCGAGCTTCAAGTGGCTCTATGACGAGTACTTCTTGGCCGCCTGTGGCCTCGGCAGTCGGTGCTCTAGAGGTAGCCGGCCTGACGAATACTCTGTTTTTTCACGCCTTGTTTACTTGGAATTTTTACTAACTTTGCTGTTTATTTCTTTCAGCCGACGCCATGAGTAAAATAACAGCATCTAAGACTGCGGCGGCCATGCTGCGGGTCTCACTAATGAAGCAGTCGTATGTCGACTCCCCCAGCAAGGAGGCACCCTTGGTAAGCTTTGAAAACTCCTCCTTTTAGTTGTATTATGCATATACTAACTCTTTTTGTTTTCAGTCTGGCACTCCAAGGGCTTCTTCCTCGCAACAGCCGGACCCCAAGGCCCGGAGGACGACTGTTGCAAGCTCTCCTGGGTCTTCCAGGAAAACAGTGGCGGCTGAGAAGCAGCCGGCCACTTCTTCAAAGACCCAGGCGGGGCCGCCTAGATGTATGGACACTTGCTTGTAAAAACTCACCCTTGCTTCCTTCTTGATTAGGTCTAACTTGTTTTTTCCTTTCGCTTAATGCAGCCGGCCCCCAGGGACTTGACTTGGTTGAGGTAGCCAAGTCAATGGTTAAAATAGTTCCTCCATCTGACAGGGAGGCGGTCAAGGGTGCCGGCACCCTTGACCTCGATGGAATTTCGGGGATCCTAGCTGAGGTATACTTAGCACCTTTTTGAGCTTTTGAGTTCCAGGACGCCTGTTAACTCTTTTGATTGGAAACTGACGCCTGTTTTTCTTTGTACTTAGGCCCTGCTCCGAGTCAACAGCCTTCGCAAGCCGATTGATCGGAAAAACAAAGAGGTAAAGGCCGCAAAGGCTATGGCCGCCTCCAGCTGTGATAAGGCAATGTTTCAAATTGCCCAAAATGAAGTACTGACCCTTGATCTTCTTTATTATCAGGCGCAGGCGACCGCCGCTGTTCGGGCTCAGCTAGAGACGGCCCAAAAGAAGGTTGACGAGCTGGAGGGGACCGTCACCAAAACTTAAAACCGAGCTGAAACCCCTTCGCCAAAAAATGCACTCTTACGAAGCCATGGAGAAATCTTTGGCTAACGTAAAAGAACGCCTGGTGAACCAGGAGAAGAGTCTTACCAAGAGCTCTCGGACAAGGCCGAGCAAGAGAAACAAGAGCTCGTCCGGAGATGGTGGAAGACTCCGCCCAAATCCAACGCATGACCTGGGAACGACTGTTCCCAGTGCCGACTTTGCCTCATGGGAAAGAACGTACCGCCAGTGTTCGGAAATATATAATCAACAGATCCTGGCGGCTGCTGAAGAAGAGGCGATGGACGTTGCGTTGGAGGAGGAAGAGCCGGTTGTGGCGCTTGTGCCACTTGGGGTAAGGCATCAAAAAATGATGCAGCTAAGGCCGAGTCCAGCAAGAAGAGTGCTGACCAGGTGGCTGCTGCTGATACTAAACTGCCCCTTCTTAAGCTTTAAGTATATTTTTTTTCTTTTCACGGCCTGCGTGCCGTTTGCTTTGTAATTACCCGGCCAGGGGCCGGGGTTTTGAATATTCTGCTGGTCTTTTATGGCCGGCTCATTTTAATCAAATATTTTGTTTTTGTTCAAATTTGTCTAAGTATTTGAAGTTTGCTCACTTGACCGACTGTTGTGTATGGCCAAACGTTTAGACAGGTAAGTATGCCGCCTATGCCCCTGGACGACTGGTTGTCTGTTTCCAGGATAGATGATCAGTCGGCCATTTAATCAATCGGTATTCGAACTCTTTATTCAATTTGACCAAGTAAATAGAATTACCTAGTAGCCAAGGATTTTAAGTAGGAAAACAAGCGGCGGTACCGGTTGTTTCCCTTTATTGCCAATGTTGGCTTTAAACTCGTTATTTTTTAACCTAGCAAGAGTATTGGTTGAGAGCCTTTGTTTATTAAAAACAAGTGGACGACTCATACCTTTTAGGCTTCATACTAAGTTTGAGTGACTATTAAGGTAACATAGGAGTTACTTAGTCTTTGTCACAATCTTGATTGAGTAGTAGAGGTATCAGGCGGCGTAGGCCGGCTAGACCCCTTGATTCACCAATGTAAGCTATTAACTTAATAGGTTATCCAGTAGGAATAGGGGTTCGAGTGCCCTTGTTTGTTTAAAACAGGCGGAACGACTCAAACCTTTTAGGTTCCATACCAAATTGAAGGAGTGACTATGAGTTAACTTTGGAGTTACTCAGTCGCCGTCACTTTGTTTGAGAAGTAGAGGTACCAGGCGGCGTAGGCCGCTAGACCCCTTGATTCGCCAATGTTTGTTGGCTATTAACTCAATAGGTACCCCCTGCATTTATCCCAAGTAATACAGGCGGTCATCTGACTCAGATGTCAACTGCTACCACTGGTTTGGTTAGTGATAGAGTTATCCTTGTCTCAAAAACGGCTACGTGGTTGCCCTTTGGGACAGTCGTATAGGTGCCGTGTAATTAGTTTATAGAACAATGTTCCACCCAAAAGGGAGCTGCTCTCTGCGACGAATTTCATCCGGAGGGATGCCGTCGGACGCCTGCTATGATGTTGGGACAGGTCGAATTAGTTTTTTAGTTTTGATCAGGTGATTGGCGCCTGGTCTGATCATTCGCCGATGGCCTTGGTAAGTTCTTGGTGAACGTAGGTGCTAAGTAAAAGAAGGTAGCCGCCTGTAAGGTAACAGGATCGGCCAGGCCCTTATCTTTTTAGCTAAGTATTGTGAGTAAAATACTCGATGGAGAGTAGCCGACTGTAAAGGAACAGACGGCATGCCCCTCTAAAGATAGTGAACTCAATGGAGAGTAGCCGACTGTAAAGGTACAGACGGCATGCCCCTCGTAATACAATATTGAATAGTAAGTGCAAACTTTATTAAGTAGCTCTTTACTTTACATCATTCAGAAGAAATATTTTTTAAGGTTATCTACATTCCAGGTTCGAGGCAAACGGTTGTCCGTCTGGTGTTTCCAGACGGTAGGTACCGTCCCTGACTTCCGCATAGATTCGGTAGGGTCCTTCCCAGTTGGGAGTTAGTTTTCCAGACTCATTGGCCCTACCAACTGCTTCCATTTTTCTAAGTACAAAGTCCCCTACTTTGAGTGGACGCCTGTGTACTTTCTTGTTGTATGATCTAGTCATTCTTAGGCGATAGATCTCATGGCGCAAAACAGCATTGCCCCTTTTTTTCAGGAAGTGAGTCTAATGCCAGGCGCATAGCTTCCCAGTTTGCCTCTTCATCATATAGCATTACTCGAAGAGTCGGCTCGTAGTGTTCTATTGAAGAACAGCTTCTGCACCATAAGTTAGGAGAAGGGAGTTTCTCCAGTCGCCCCTTTTTCAGTCGTCCTAATGGCCCAAAGAACATGTGGTAGTTCATCTGCCCATAGGCCGCCTGCTCGTTCAATCTTTTTCTTGAGACCGTCTGAGATGATTTTATTAAAGGCTTCTACCTGGCCGTTTGCTTGTGGACGGCCGACAGATGCAAAGTAATGTGCAATTCCTTGGTCTCCCAACCAGCTTTTGAGAACAGGCGTCTCAAATTGGGGACCATTATCAAAAAACCATAGACATGGGAACCCCGAACCGAGTGATGACGTTTTTCCAAATGAATGAAATTACATCTTTCGTCTTGATTCCCTTTACAGCCTCCGCCTCTACCCATTTAGTGAAGTAGTCAACGGCAACAAGTATATACTTTCTCAGAGCAGTCGTCCCTACTTTAACTGTTCGGTCAGGATGAGAGTCGTCTAATATCAGGTCCGCATGCTCACCAGCCGGCTGAGGGCGGAACTCATCCGGCCGGTCCTCTGCCAATGATTGCTATTTTCTTGCTTTTCTTGCGGACTCAGTCTGGAGTGCCTTTCTCTTTTTGTCGCCTGTTTCTTGAACAGGCGCACTTTCCTTGACATTGTCAAGGTCTGTTTTTTCTC
>NW_018745312.1:0-32117 GCF_001683475.1 Chenopodium quinoa | reverse complement strand
TGTAGAATGCATTTCACTTTCATTTGATTTATATAGCTTTGTTTGAATGTGTTTGACTTTCATTTAAATTAAAAAGCTTTTTTTGAATTGTTTTGACTTTCATTTGATTTAAAAGGCTTTGTTTGAATGTGTTTGACTTTCATTTGATTCAATTAGCTTTGTAGAATGTATTTTACTTTTATTGATTTAATTAGCTTTGTTTGAATTTATTTGACTTTCCTTTGATTCAAATAGCTTTGTTTGAATGTGTTTGACTTTCATTTGATTCAATTAGCTTTGTAGAATGTATTTGACTTTCATTTGATTCAAATAGCTTTATTTGAATGTGTTTGACTTTCATTTGATTCAATTAGCTTTGTAGAATGTATTTGACTTTCATTTTCTTCAAATAGCTTTGTTTGAATGTGTTTGACTTTCATTTGATTCAATTAGCTTTGTAGAATGTATTTGACATTCATTTAATTAAAATAGCTTTGTTTGAATGTGTTTGACTTTCATTTGATTCAATTAGCTTTGTTTGAATGTTTTTTGACTTTCATTTGATTCAATTAGCTTTGTAGAATGTATTTGACTTTCATTTGATTCAAATAGCTTTGTTTGAATGTGTTTGACTTTCAATTGATTCAATTAGCTTTGTAGAATGTATTTTACTGTCATTTGATTCAAATAGCTTTGTTTGAATGTGTTTTTTTCATTTAATTCAATTTGCTTTGTAGAATGCATTTCACTTTCATTTGATTTATATAGCTTTGTTTGAATGTGTTTGACTTTCATTTAAATTAAAAAGCTTTTTTTGAATGTGTTGACTTTCATTTGATTTAAAAGACTTTGTTTGAATGTGTTTGACTTTCATTTTATTCAATTAGCTTTGTAGAATGTATTTTTTTATTTATTTAATTAGCTTTGTTTGAATTTATTTGACTCTCATTTGATTCAAACAGCTTTGTTTGAATGTCTTTCATTTGATTCAATTAGCTTTGTAGAATGTATTTGACTTTCATTTGAATCAAATAACTTTGTTTGACTGTGTTTGACTTTCATTTGATTCAATTGCTTTGTAGAATGTATTTGACTTTCATTTTCTTCAAATAGCTTTGTTTGAATGTGTTTGACTTTCATTTGATTCAATTAGCTTTGTAGAATGTATTTGACATTCATTCAATTAGCTTTGTAGAATGTATTTGACTTTCATTTGACAAATAACTTTGTTTGACTGTGTTTGACTTTCATTTGATTCAATTAGCTTTGTAGAATGTATTTGACTTTCATTTTTCAAATAGCTTTGTTTGAATGTGTTTGACTTTCATTTGATTCAATTAGCTTTGTAGAATGTATTTGACATTCATTTATTCTTTGTTTGAATGTTTTGACTTTCATTTGATTCAATAGCTTTGTTTGAATGTGTTTGACTTTCATTTGATTCAATTAGCTTTGTAGAATGTATTTGACTTTCATTGATTCAAATAGCTTTGTTTGAATGTGTTTGACTTTCATTGATTCAATTAGCTTTGTAGAATGTATTTTACTGTCATTTGATTCAAATAGCTTTGTTTGAATGTGTTTGAATTTCATTTAATTCAATTTGCTTTGTAGAATGCATTTCACTTTCATTTGATTTATATAGCTTTGTTTGAATGTGTTTGACTTTCATTTAAATTAAAAAGCTTTGTTTGAATGTGTTTGACTTTCATTTGATTCAATTAGCTTTGTAGAATGTATTTGATTTAATTAGCTTTGTTCTTTCCTTTGATTTAAATAGCTTTGTTTGAATGTGTTTGACTTTCAATTGATTCAATTAGCTTTGTAGAATGTATTTTACTGTCATTTGATTCAAATAGCTTTGTTTGAATGTGTTTGAATTTCATTTAATTCAATTTCTTTGTAGAATGCATTTCACTTTCATTTGATTTATATAGCTTTGTTTGAATGTGTTTGACTTTCATTTAAATTAAAAAGCTTTGTTTGAATGTGTTTGACTTTCATTTGATTCAATTAGCTTTGTAGAATGTATTTTTCATTTATCTGATTTAATTAGCTTTGTTTGAATTTATTTGACTTTCCTTGATTCAAATAGCTTTGTTTGAATGTGTTTGACTTTCATTTGATTCAATTAGCTTTGTAGAATGTATTTGATTTTCATTTGATTCAAATTGCTTTATTTGAATGTGTTTGACTTTCATTTGATTCAATTAGCTTTGTAGAATGTATTTTACTTTATTTGATTCAAATCTTTGTTTGAATGTGTTTGACTTTCATTTAATTCAAATAGCTTTGTTTGAATGTTTTTGACTTTCATTTGATTCAATTAGCTTTGTAGAATGTATTTGACTTTCATTTGAGTCAAATAACTTTGTTTGACTGTGTTTGACTTTCATTTGTTCAATTTGCTTTGTAGAATGTATTTGACTTTCATTTTTTCAAATAGCTTTGTTTGAATGTGTTTGACTTTCATTTGATTCAATTAGCTTTGTAGAATGTATTTGACATTCATTTAATTAAATAGCTTTGTTTGAATGTGTTTGACTTTCATTTGATTCAATTAGCTTTCTTTCATTTGATGCAATTAGCTTTGTAGAATGTATTTTACTTTATTTGATTTAATTAGCTTTGTTTGAATTTATTTGACTCTCATTTGATTCAAATAGCTTTGTTTGAATGTGTTTACTTTCATTTGATTCAATTAGCTTTGTAGAATGTATTTGACTTCATTTGATTCAAATAGCTTTATTTGAATGTGTTTGATTTCTTTGATTCAATTTAGCTTTGTAGAATGTATTTGACTTTCATGAAACTTTGTTTGAATGTGTTTGACTTTCATTTATTTAATAGCTTTGTTTGAATGTGTTTACTTTCATTTGATTCAATTGCTTTGTTGAATTATTTGACTTTCAGTTAATCAATTAGCTTTGTTTGAATGTACTTTCATTTGATTCAATTAGCTTCGTAGAATTTTCACTTTCATTTTATTCAAATAGCTTTGTTTGAATGTGTTTGACTTTCATTTGATACAATTAGCTTTTTAGAATGTATTTGATGTCATTTACAAATAGCTTTGTTTAAATGTTTGACTTTCATTTGATTCAATTAGCTTGTAGAATGTATTTGACTTTCATTTGATTCAAATAGCTTTGTTTGAATGTGTTTAACTTTCATTTGATTCAATTAGCTTTGTAGAATGTGTTTGACTGTCATTTGATTCAAATAGCTTTGTTTGAATGTGTTTGAATTTCATTTAATCAAATTGCTTTGTAGAATGCATTTCACTTTCATTTGATTTATATAGCTTTGTTTGAATGTGTTTGACTTTCATTAAATTAAAAAGCTTTTTTTGAATGTGTTTGACTTTCATTTGATTTAAAAGCTTTGTTTGAATGTGTTTGACTTTCATTTGATTCAATTAACTTTGTAGAATGTATTTTACTTTTATCTGATTTAATTAGCTTTGTTTGAATTTATTTGACTTTCCTTTGATTCAAATAGCTTTGTTTGAATGTGTTTGACTTTCATTTGATTCAATTAGCTTTGTAGAATGTATTTGACTTTCATTTGATTCAATAGCTTTTTTGAATGTGTTTGACTTTCATTTGATTCAATTAGCTTTGTAGAATTTATTTGACTTTCATTTTTCAAATAGCTTTGTTTGAATGTGTTTGACTTTCATTTGATTCAATTAGCTTTGTAGAATGTATTTGACATTCATTTAATTAAAATAGCTTTGTTTGAATGTGTTTGACTTTCATTTGATTCAATTAGCTTTGTTTGAATGTGTTTGACTTTCATTTGTTTCAATTAGCTTTGTAGAATGTATTTTACTTTCATTTGATTCAAATAGCTTTGTTTGAATGCGTTTGACTTTCAATTGATTCAATTAGCTTTGTAGAATGTATTTTACTGTCATTTGATTCAAATAGCTTTGTTTGAATGTGTTTTAATTTCATTTAATTCAATTTGCTTTGTAGAATGCATTTCACTTTCATTTGATTTATATAGCTTTGTTTGAATGTGTTTGACTTTCATTTAAATTAAAAAGCTTTTTTTGAATGTGTATGACTTTCATTTGATTTAAAAGACTTTGTTTGAATGTGTTTGACTTTCATTTGATTCAATTAGCTTTGTAGAATGTATTTTACATTTTTTTATTTAATTAGCTTTGTTTGAATTATTTGACTCTCATTTGATTCAAACAGCTTTGTTTGAATGTGTTTTGACTTTCATTTGATTCAATTAGCTTTGTAGAATGTATTTGACTTTCATTTGATTCAAAAATAGACTTTGTTTGACTGTGTTTGACTTTCATTTGATTCAACTTAGCTTTGTAGAATGTATTTGACTTTCATTTTCTTCAAATAGCTTTGTTTGAATGTGTTTTGACTTTCATTTGAATTCAATTAGCTTTGTAGAATGTATTTGACATTCATTTAATTAATTAGCTTTGTTAGAATGTAGTTTTGAGTTTCAATTTGAGTCAAATAACTTTGTTTGACTGTGTTTGACTTTCATTTGATTCAATTAGCTTTGTAGAATGTATTTGACTTTCATTTCTTCAAATAGCTTTGTTTGAATGTGTTTGACTTTCATTTGATTCAATTAGCTTGTAGAATGTATTTGACTTTCATTTAATTAAAATAGCTTTGTTTGAATGTGTTTGACTTTCATTTGATTCAATTAGCTTTGTTTGAAATGTGTTTGACTTTCATTTGATTCAATTAGCTTTGTAGAATGTATTTGACTTTCATTTTGATTCAAATAGCTTTGTTTGAATGTGTTTGACTTTCATTGATTCAATTAGCTTTGTAGAATGTATTTTACTGTCATTTGATTCAAATAGCTTTGTTTGAATGTTTTGAATTTCATTTAATTCATTTGCTTTGTAGAATGCATTTCACTTTCATTTGATTTATATAGCTTTGTTTGAATGTTTTGTTTTGAACTTTCATTTATTTGTTTTTTGATTGTTTGATTTCATTGATTTAGCTTTGTAGATGTATTTACTTTTATCTGATTTAATTAGCTTTGTTTGAATTTATTTGACTTTCCTTTGATTCAAATAGCTTTGTTTGAATGTGTTTGACTTTCATTTGATTCAATTAGCTTTGTAGAATGTATTTGACTTTCATTTGATTCAAATAGCTTTATTTGAATGTGTTTGACTTTCATTTGATTCAATTAGCTTTGTAGAATGTATTTGACTTTTCATTTTCTTCAAATAGTTTGTTTGAATGTGTTTGACTTTCAATTTGATTCAATTAGCTTTGTAGAATGTATTTGACATTCATTTAATTAAAATAGCTTTGTTTGAATGTGTTTGACTTTCATTTGATTCAATTAGCTTTGTTTGAATGTGTTTGACTTTCATTTGATTCAATTAGCTTTGTAGAATGTATTTGACTTCATTTGATTCAAATAGCTTTGTTTGAATGTGTTTGACTTTCAATTGATTCAATTAGCTTTGTAGAATGTATTTTACTGTCATTTGATTCAAATAGCTTTGTTTGAATGTGTTTTGAATTTCCATTTAATTCAATTTGCTTTGTAGAATGCATTTCACTTTCATTTGATTTATATAGCTTTGTTTGAATGTGTTTGACTTTCATTTAAATTAAAAAAGCATTTTTTGAATGTGTATGACTTTCATTTTGATTTAAAAGCTTTGTTTGATGTGTTTGACTTTCATTTGATTCAATTAGCTTTGTAGAATGTTATTTTACTTTATTTGATTTAATTAGCTTTGTTTGAATTTATTTGACTTTCATTTGATTCAAAATAGCTTTGTTTGAATGTTTTACTTTCATTTGATTCAATTAGCTTTGTAGAATGTATTTGACTTTCATTTGAATCAAATAACTTTGTTTGACTGTGTTTGACTTTCAATTTGATTCAATTGCTTTGTAGAATGTATTTGACTTTCATTTTCTTCAAATAGCTTTGTTTGAATGTGTTTGACTTTCATTTGATTCAATTAGCTTTGTAGAATGTATTTGACATTCATTTAATTCAATTAGCTTTGTAGAATGTATTTGACTTTCATTTGAGTCAAATAACTTTGTTTGATTGTGTTTGACTTTCATTTGATTCAATTAGCTTTGTAGAATGTATTTGACTTTCATTTGATTCAAATAGCTTTGTTTGAATGTGTTTTGACTTTCATTTGATTCAATTAGCTTTGTAGAATGTATTTGACTTTCATTTAATTAAATAGCTTTGTTTGAATGTGTTTGACTTTCATTTGATTCAATTAGCTTTGTTTGAATGTTTTTGACTTTCATTTGATTCAAATTAGCTTTGTAGAATGTATTTGACTTTCATTTGATTCAAATAGCTTTGTTTGAATGTGTTTGACTTTCAATTTGATTCAATTTAGCTTTGTAGAATGTATTTTGACTTTCATTTGATTCAAATAGCTTTGTTTGAATGTGTTTGAACTTTCATTTGATTCAATTAGCTTTGTAGAATGCTATTTCACTTTCATTTGATTCAAATAGCTTTGTTTAATGTTTTGACTTTCATTTCAATTAGCTTTGTAGAAAATTTACTTTCATTTGATTTAATGTGTTTGACTTTCATTTAAATAAAAAAGCTGAATGGTGACTTCATTTGATTTAAAAGGCTTTGTTTGAATGTGTTTTGACTTTCATTTGATTAAATTAGCTTTGTAGAATTATTTTACTTTTTTATTTAATTAGTTTTTTGAATTTATTTGACTTTCTTTGATTCAAATAGCTTTGTTTGAATGTGTTGTTTGACTTTTCATTTGATTCAATTATGCTTTGTAGAATGTATTTGACTTTCATTTTCTCAAATAGCTTTGTTTGAATGTGTTTGACTTTCATTTGATTCAATTAGCTTTGTAGAATGTATTTGACATTCATTTAATTAAAATAGCTTTTGTTTGAATGTGTTTGACTTTCATTTGATTCAATTAGCTTTGTTTGAATGTGTTTGACTTTCATTTGATTCAATTAGCTTTGTAGAATGTATTTGACTTTCATTTGATTCAAATAGCTTTGTTTGAATGTGTTTTGACTTTCAATTGATTCAATTAGCTTTGTAGAATGTATTTTACTGTCATTTGATTCAAATAGCTTTGTTTGAATGTGTTTTAATTTCATTTAATTCAATTTGCTTTGTAGAATGCATTTCACTTTCATTTGATTTATATAGCTTTGTTTGAATGTGTTTGACTTTCATTTAAATTAAAAAGCTTTGTTTGAATGTGTTTGACTTTCATTTGATTCAATTAGCTTTGTAGAATGTATTTTACTTTTATCTGTTATTAATTAGCTTTGTTTGAATTTATTTGACTTTCATTTGATTCAAATGAAGACTTTTGTTTTGATTGTGTTTTGACTTTCATTTGATTCAATTTTAGCTTTGTAGAATGTTGAATGCATTTGATTTCATTTTATTCAAATAGCTTTATTTGAATGTGTTTGACTTTCATTTGATTCAATAGCTTTGTAGAATGTATTTGACTTATTTATTCACTTTTTGAATGTTTTGATTCATAAAATCTTTGTTTGAATGTGTTTGACTTTCATTTAGATTCAAATTAGCTTTTGTTTTGAACAAATGCTTGTTTGTTTGACTTTCATTTGATTCAATTAGCTTTGTAGAATGGTACACATTTTATCTTTTGTTTGATGTGACTATTGAATTAGCTTTGTTTGAATTGTATTTATTTGATTATACTTTCCTTTGATTCAAATAGCTTTGTTTGATGTGTTTGACTTTCATTTGATTCAATTAGCTTTGTAGAATGTATTTACTGTCATTTGATTAAATAGCTTTGTTTGAATGTGTTTGATTTCATTTTTCATTTGCTTTGTAGAATGCATTTCACTTTTCATTTGATTTATATAGCTTTGTTTGAATGTGTTTGACTTTCATTTAAATTAAAAAGCATTTTTTGAATGTGTTTGACTTTCATTTGATTTAAAAGGCTTTGTTTGAATGTGTTTGACTTTCATTTGATTCAATTAGCTTTGTAGAATGTATTTTTACTTTTATCTGATTTAATTAGCTTTGTTTTGAATTTATTTGACTTTCCTTTGATTCAAATAGCTTTGTTTGAATGTGTTTGACTTTCATTTGATTCAATTAGCTTTGTAGAATGTATTTGACATTCATTTAATTAAAATAGCTTTGCTTGAATGTGTTTGACTTTCAATTTGATTCAATTAGCTTTGTTTGAATTATTGATTTCTTTTTTCAATAGTTTTGTTTGAATGTGTTTGACTTTCATTTGATTCAATTAGCTTTGTAGAATGTATTTGACATTCATTTAATTAAATAGCTTTGTTTGAAGTGTTTGACTTTCATTTGATTCAATTAGCTTTGTTTGAATGTGTTTGACTTTTTGTTCAATTAGCTTTGTAGAATGTATTTTTTTCATTTGATTCAAATAGCTTTTTTGAATGCTTTGACTTTCAATTGATTCAATTAGCTTTGTAGAATGTATTTTACTGTCATTTGATTCAAATAGCTTTGTTTGAATTGTTTGAATTCCATTTAATTCAATTTGCTTTGTAGAATGCATTTCACTTTCATTTGATTTATATAGCTTTGTTTGAATGTGTTTGACTTTCATTTAAATTAAAAAGCTTTGTTTGAATGTGTTTGACTTTCATTTGATTCAATTAGCTTTGTAGAATGTATTTGCTTTCATTTGAATCAATAACTTTGTACTGTATTTTAATTTATTTGATTTAATTTGCTTTGTTTGTTATTGACTTCACTTTGATTCAAATAGCTTTGTTTGAATGTGTTTTGACTTTCATTTGAAATTCAATTAGCTTTGTAGAATGTATTTGACTTTCATTTGAATCAAATTAACTTTGTTTGACTGTGTTTGACTTTCATTTGATTCAACTTTGCTTTGTAGAATGTATTTGACTTTCATTTGTTTCAAATAGCTTTGTTTGAATGTGTTTGACTTTCATTTGATTCAATTAGCTTTGTAGAATGTATTTGACTTTCATTTAATTCAATTCTTTGTTGAATGTTTTGACTTTCATTTTTCAAATACTTTGTTTGAATGTTTTGACTTTCATTTGATTCAATTAGCTTTGTAGAATGTATTTGACTTTCATTTGAGTCAAATAACTTTGTTTGACTGTGTTTGACTTTCATTTGATTCAATTAGCTTTGTAGAATGTATTTGACTTTCATTTTCTTCAAATAGCTTTGTTTGAATGTGTTTGACTTTCATTTGATTCAATTAGCTTTGTTTGAATGTGTTTTGACTTTCATTTGATTCAATTAGCTTTGTAGAATGTATTTGACTTTCATTTGATTCAATTAGCTTTGTTTGAATGTGTTTGACTTTCATTTGATTCAAATATAGCTTTGTTTGAATGTGTTTGACTTTCATTTGATTCAAATAGCTTTGTTTTGAATGTGTTTGACTTTCATTTGATTCAATTAGCTTTGTAGAATGTATTTTACTTGTATTTGATTAAATTAAGCTTTGTTTGAATTTATTTGAACTTTCACTTTGATTCAAATAGCTTTGTTTTGATTGCGTTTGACTTTCATTTGATTTAAAAAGCTTTGTAGAATGCATTTCACTTTAATTTGATTTATATAGCTTTGTTTGAATGTGTTTGACTTTCATTTAAATTAAAAAGCTTTTTTTGAATGTGTTTGACTTTCATTTGATTTAAAAGGCTTTGTTTGAATGTGTTTGACTTTCATTTGATTCAATTAGCTTTGTAGAATGTATTTTACTTTTATCTGATTTAATTAGCTTTGTTTGAATTTATTTGACTTTCCTTTGATTCAAATAGCTTTGTTTGAATGTGTTTGACTTTCATTTGATTCAATTAGCTTTGTAGAATATACTTGACTTTCATTTGATTCAAATAGCTTTATTTGAATGTGTTTGACTTTCATTTGATTCAATTAGCTTTGTAGAATGTTATTTGGCTTTCATTTTCTTCAAATAGCTTTGTTTGAATGTGTTTGACTTTCATTTGATTCAATTAGCTTTGTAGAATGTATTTGACATTCATTTAATTAAAATAGCTTTGTTTGAATGTGTTTGACTTTCATTTGATTCAATTAGCTTTGTTTGAATGTGTTTGACTTTCATTTGATTCAATTAGCTTTGTAGAATGTATTTTGACTTTCATTTGATTCAAATAGCTTTGTTTGAATGTGTTTGACTTTCAATTGATTCAATTAGCTTTGTAGAATGTATTTTACTGTCATTTGATTCAAATAGCTTTGTTTGAATGTGTTTTAATTTCATTTAATTCAATTTGCTTTGTAGAATGCATTTCACTTTCATTTGATTTATATAGCTTTGTTTGAATGTGTTTGACTTTCATTTAAATTAAAAAGCTTTTTTTGAATGTGTATGACTTTCATTTGATTTAAAAGACTTTGTTTGAATGTGTTTGACTTTCATTTTATTCAATTAGCTTTGTAGAATGTATTTTACATTTATTTTATTTAATTAGCTTTTGTTTGAATTTATTTGACTCTCATTTGATTCAAACAGCTTTGTTTGAATGTATTTTACTTTCATTTGATTCAATTAGCTTTGTAGAATGTATTTGACTTTCATTTGAATCAAATAACTTTGTTTGACTGTGTTTGACTTTCATTTGATTCAACTTGCTTTGTAGAATGTATTTGACTTTCATTTTCTTCAAATAGCTTTGTTTGAATGTGTTTGACTTTCATTTGATTCAATTAGCTTTGTAGAATGTATTTGACATTCATTTAATTCAATTAGCTTTGTAGAATGTATTTGAGTTTCATTTGAGTCAAATAACTTTGTTTGACTGTGTTTGACTTTCATTTGATTCAATTAGCTTTGTAGAATGTATTTGACTTTCATTTTCTTCAAATAGCTTTGTTTGAATGTGTTTGACTTTCATTTGATTCAATTAGCTTTGTAGAATGTATTTGACATTCATTTAATTAAAATAGCTTTGTTTGAATGTGTTTGACTTTCATTTGATTCAATTAGCTTTGTTTGAATGTGTTTGACTTTCATTTGATTCAATTAGCTTTGTAGAATGTATTTGACTTTCATTGATTCAAATAGCTTTGTTTGAATGTGTTTGACTTTCAATTGATTCAATTAGCTTTGTAGAATGTATTTTACTGTCATTTGATTCAAATAGCTTTGTTTGAATGTGTTTGAATTTCATTTAATTCAATTTGATTTGTAGAATGCATTTCACTTTCATTTGATTTTATATTGCTTTGTTTGAATGTGTTTGACTTTCATTTAAATTAAAAAGCTTTGTTTGAATGTGTTTTGACTTTCATTTGATTCAATTAGCTTTGTAGAATGTATTTTACTTTTATCTGATTTAATTAGCTTTGTTTGAATTTATTTGACTTTCCTTTGATTTAAATAGCTTTGTTTGAATGTGTTTGACTTTCAATTGATTCAATTAGCTTTGTAGAATGTATTTTACTGTCATTTGATTCAAATAGCTTTGTTTGAATGTGTTTGAATTTCATTTAATTCAATTTTCTTTGTAGAATGCATTTCACTTTCATTTGATTTATATAGCTTTGTTTGAATGTGTTTGACTTTCATTTAAATTAAAAAGCTTTGTTTGAATGTGTTTGACTTTCATTTGATTCAATTAGCTTTGTAGAATGTATTTTTTCATTTATCTGATTTAATTAGCTTTGTTTGAATTTATTTGACTTTCCTTTGATTCAAATAGCTTTGTTTGAATGTGTTTGACTTTCATTTGATTCAATTAGCTTTGTAGAATGTATTTGATTTTCATTTGATTCAAATTGCTTTATTTGAATGTGTTTGACTTTCATTTGATTCAATTAGCTTTGTAGAATGTATTTTACTTTTATTTGATTCAAAATCTTTGTTTGAATGTGTTTGACTTTCATTTAATTCAAATAGCTTTGTTTGAATGTTTTTGACTTTCATTTGATTCAATTAGCTTTGTAGAATGTATTTGACTTTCATTTGAGTCAAATAACTTTGTTTGACTGTGTTTGACTTTCATTTGTTTCAATTTGCTTTGTAGAATGTATTTGACTTTCATTTTCTTCAAATAGCTTTGTTTGAATGTGTTTGACTTTCATTTGATTCAATTAGCTTTGTAGAATGTATTTGACATTCATTTAATTAAAATAGCTTTGTTTGAATGTGTTTGACTTTCATTTGATTCAATTAGCTTTGTTTGAATGTGTTTGACTTTCATTTGATGCAATTAGCTTTGTAGAATGTATTTTACCTTTATTTGATTTAATTAGCTTTGTTTGAATTTATTTGACTCTCATTTGATTCAAATAGCTTTGTTTGAATGTGTTTTACTTTCATTTGATTCAATTAGCTTTGTAGAATGTATTTGACTATCATTTGATTCAAATAGCTTTATTTGAATGTGTTTGATATTCGTTTGATTCAATTAGCTTTGTAGAATGTATTTGACTTTCATTTAATACGAAATCTTTGTTTGAATGTGTTTGACTTTCATTTTATTTAATTAGCTTTGTTTGAATGTGTTTTACTTTCATTTGATTCAATTCGCTTTGTTGAATGTATTTGACTTTCAGTTAATACAATTAGCTTTGTTTGAATGTGTTTCACTTTCATTTGATTCAATTAGCTTCGTAGAATGCATTTCACTTTCATTTTATTCAAATAGCTTTGTTTGAATGTGTTTGACTTTCATTTGATACAATTAGCTTTTTAGAACGTATTTGACTGTCATTTAATTCAAATAGCTTTGTTTAAATGTATTTGACTTTCATTTGATTCAATTAGCTTAGTAGAATGTATTTGACTTTCATTTGATTCAAATAGCTTTGTTTGAATGTGTTTAACTTTCATTTGATTCAATTAGCTTTGTAGAATGTGTTTGACTGTCATTTGATTCAAATAGCTTTGTTTGAATGTGTTTGAATTTCATTTAGATCAAATTGCTTTGTAGAATGCATTTCACTTTCATTTGATTTATATAGCTTTGTTTGAATGTGTTTGACTTTCATATAAATTAAAAAGCTTTTTTTTGAATGTGTTTGACTTTCATTTGATTTAAAAGGCTTTGTTTGAATGTGTTTGACTTTCATTTGATATAATTAACTTTGTAGAATGTATTTTACTTTTATCTGATTTAATTAGCTTTGTTTGAATTTATTTGACTTTCCTTTGATTCAAATAGCTTTGTTTGAATGTGTTTGACTTTCATTTGATTCAATTAGCTTTGTAGAATGTATTTGACTTTCATTTGATTCAAATAGCTTTATTTGAATGTGTTTGACTTTCATTTGATTCAATTAGCTTTGTAGAATTTATTTGACTTTCATTTTCTTCAAATAGCTTTGTTTGAATGTGTTTGACTTTCATTTGATTCAATTAGCTTTGTAGAATGTATTTGACATTCATTTAATTAAAATAGCTTTGTTTGAATGTGTTTGACTTTCATTTGATTCAATTAGCTTTGTTTGAATGTGTTTGACTTTCATTTGTTTCAATTAGCTTTGTAGAATGTATTTTACTTTCATTTGATTCAAATAGCTTTGTTTGAATGCGTTTTGACTTTCAATTGATTCAATTAGCTTTGTAGAATGTATTTTACTGTCATTTGATTCAAATAGCTTTGTTTGAATGTGTTTTAATTTCATTTAATTCAATTTGCTTTGTAGAATGCATTTCACTTTCATTTGATTTATATAGCTTTGTTTGAATGTGTTTGACTTTCATTTAAATTAAAAAGCTTTTTTTGAATGTGTATGACTTTCATTTGATTTAAAAGACTTTGTTTGAATGTGTTTGACTTTCATTTGATTCAATTAGCTTTGTAGAATGTATTTTACATTTATTTTATTTAATTAGCTTTGTTTGAATTTATTTGACTCTCATTTGATTCAAACAGCTTTGTTTGAATGTATTTTACTTTCATTTGATTCAATTAGCTTTGTAGAATGTATTTGACTTTCATTTGAATCAAATAACTTTGTTTGACTGTGTTTGACTTTCATTTGATTCAACTTGCTTTGTAGAATGTATTTGACTTTCATTTTCTTCAAATAGCTTTGTTTGAATGTGTTTGACTTTCATTTGATTCAATTAGCTTTGTAGAATGTATTTGACATTCATTTAATTCAATTAGCTTTGTAGAATGTATTTGAGTTTCATTTGAGTCAAATAACTTTGTTTGACTGTGTTTGACTTTCATTTGATTCAATTAGCTTTGTAGAATGTATTTGACTTTCATTTTCTTCAAATAGCTTTGTTTGAATGTGTTTGACTTTCATTTGATTCAATTAGCTTTGTAGAATGTATTTGACATTCATTTAATTAAAATAGCTTTGTTTGAATGTGTTTGACTTTCATTTGATTCAATTAGCTTTGTTTGAATGTGTTTGACTTTCATTTGATTCAATTAGCTTTGTAGAATGTATTTGACTTTCATTGATTCAAATAGCTTTGTTTGAATGTGTTTGACTTTCAATTGATTCAATTAGCTTTGTAGAATGTATTTTACTGTCATTTGATTCAAATAGCTTTGTTTGAATGTGTTTGAATTTCATTTAATTCAATTTGCTTTGTAGAATGCATTTCACTTTCATTTGATTTATATAGCTTTGTTTGAATGTGTTTGACTTTCATTTAAATTAAAAAGCTTTTTTTGAATGTGTTTGACTTTCATTTGATTTAAAAGGCTTTGTTTGAATGTGTTTGACTTTCATTTGATATAATTAACTTTGTAGAATGTATTTTACTTTTATCTGATTTAATTAGCTTTGTTTGAATTTATTTGACTTTCCTTTGATTCAAATAGCTTTGTTTGAATGTGTTTGACTTTCATTTGATTCAATTAGCTTTGTAGAATGTATTTGACTTTCATTTGATTCAAATAGCTTTATTTGAATGTGTTTTGACTTTCATTTGATTCAATTAGCTTTGTAGAATTTATTTGACTTTCATTTTCTTCAAATAGTTTTGTTTGAATGTGTTTGACTTTCATTTGATTCAATTAGCTTTGTAGAATGTATTTGACATTCATTTAATTAAAAATAGCTTTGTTTGAATGTGTTTGACTTTCATTTGATTCAATTAGCTTTGTTTGAATGTGTTTGACTTTCATTTGTTTCAATTAGCTTTGTAGAATGTATTTTACTTTCATTTGATTCAAATAGCTTTGTTTGAATGCGTTTGACTTTCAATTGATTCAATTAGCTTTGTAGAATGTATTTTACTGTCATTTGATTCAAATAGCTTTGTTTGAATGTGTTTTAATTTCATTTAATTCAATTTGCTTTGTAGAATGCATTTCACTTTCATTTGATTTATATAGCTTTGTTTGAATGTGTTTGACTTTCATTTAAATTAAAAAGCTTTTTTTGAATGTGTATGACTTTCATTTGATTTAAAAGACTTTGTTTGAATGTGTTTGACTTTCATTTGATTCAATTAGCTTTGTAGAATGTATTTTACATTTATTTTATTTAATTAGCTTTGTTTGAATTTATTTGACTCTCATTTGATTCAAACAGCTTTGTTTGAATGTATTTTACTTTCATTTGATTCAATTAGCTTTGTAGAATGTATTTGACTTTCATTTGAATCAAATAACTTTGTTTGACTGTGTTTGACTTTCATTTGATTCAACTTGCTTTGTAGAATGTATTTGACTTTCATTTTCTTCAAATAGCTTTGTTTGAATGTGTTTGACTTTCATTTGATTCAATTAGCTTTGTAGAATGTATTTGACATTCATTTAATTCAATTAGCTTTGTAGAATGTATTTGAGTTTCATTTGAGTCAAATAACTTTGTTTGACTGTGTTTGACTTTCATTTGATTCAATTAGCTTTGTAGAATGTATTTGACTTTCATTTTCTTCAAATAGCTTTGTTTGAATGTGTTTGACTTTCATTTGATTCAATTAGCTTTGTAGAATGTATTTGACATTCATTTAATTAAAATAGCTTTGTTTGAATGTGTTTGACTTTCATTTGATTCAATTAGCTTTGTTTGAATGTGTTTGACTTTCATTTGATTCAATTAGCTTTGTAGAATGTATTTGCCTTTCATTTGATTCAAATAGCTTTGTTTGAATGTGTTTGACTTTCAATTGATTCAATTAGCTTTGTAGAATGTATTTTACTGTCATTTGATTCAAATAGCTTTGTTTGAATGTGTTTGAATTTCATTTAATTCAATTTGCTTTGTAGAATGCATTTCACTTTCATTTGATTTATATAGCTTTGTTTGAATGTGTTTGACTTTCATTTAAATTAAAAAGCTTTTTTTGAATGTGTTTGACTTTCATTTGATTTAAAAGGCTTTGTTTGAATGTGTTTGACTTTCATTTGATATAATTAACTTTGTAGAATGTATTTTACTTTTATCTGATTTAATTAGCTTTGTTTGAATTTATTTGACTTTCCTTTGATTCAAATAGCTTTGTTTGAATGTGTTTGACTTTCATTTGATTCAATTAGCTTTGTAGAATGTATTTGACTTTCATTTGATTCAAATAGCTTTATTTGAATGTGTTTGACTTTCATTTGATTCAATTAGCTTTGTAGAATTTATTTGACTTTCATTTTCTTCAAATAGCTTTGTTTGAATGTGTTTGACTTTCATTTGATTCAATTAGCTTTGTAGAATGTATTTGACATTCATTTAATTAAAATAGCTTTGTTTGAATGTGTTTGACTTTCATTTGATTCAATTAGCTTTGTTTGAATGTGTTTGACTTTCATTTGTTTCAATTAGCTTTGTAGAATGTATTTTACTTTCATTTGATTCAAATAGCTTTGTTTGAATGCGTTTGACTTTCAATTGATTCAATTAGCTTTGTAGAATGTATTTTACTGTCATTTGATTCAAATAGCTTTGTTTGAATGTGTTTTTAATTTCATTTAATTCAATTTGCTTTGTAGAATGCATTTCACTTTCATTTGATTTATATAGCTTTGTTTGAATGTGTTTGACTTTCATTTAAATTAAAAAGCTTTTTTTTGAATGTGTATGACTTTCATTTGATTTAAAAGACTTTGTTTGAATGTGTTTGACTTTCATTTGATTCAATTAGCTTTGTAGAATGTATTTTACATTTATTTTATTTAATTAGCTTTGTTTGAATTTATTTGACTCTCATTTGATTCAAACAGCTTTGTTTGAATGTATTTTACTTTCATTTGATTCAATTAGCTTTGTAGAATGTATTTGACTTTCATTTGAATCAAATAACTTTGTTTGACTGTGTTTGACTTTCATTTGATTCAACTTGCTTTGTAGAATGCATTTGACTTTCATTTTCTTCAAATAGCTTTGTTTGAATGTGTTTGACTTTCATTTGATTCAATTAGCTTTGTAGAATGTATTTGACATTCATTTAATTCAATTAGCTTTGTAGAATGTATTTGAGTTTCATTTGAGTCAAATAACTTTGTTTGACTGTGTTTGACTTTCATTTGATTCAATTAGCTTTGTAGAATGTATTTGACTTTCATTTTCTTCAAATAGCTTTGTTTGAATGTGTTTGACTTTCATTTGATTCAATTAGCTTTGTAGAATGTATTTGACATTCATTTAATTAAAATAGCTTTGTTTGAATGTGTTTGACTTTCATTTGATTCAATTAGCTTTGTTTGAATGTGTTTGACTTTCATTTGATTCAATTAGCTTTGTAGAATGTATTTGACTTTCATTGATTCAAAATAGCTTTGTTTGAATGTGTTTGACTTTCAATTGATTCAATTAGCTTTGTAGAATGTATTTTACTGTCATTTGATTCAAATAGCTTTGTTTGAATGTGTTTGAATTTCATTTAATTCAATTTGCTTTGTAGAATGCATTTCACTTTCATTTGATTTATATAGCTTTGTTTGAATGTGTTTGACTTTCATTTAAATTAAAAAGCTTTTTTTGAATGTGTTTGACTTTCATTTGATTTAAAAGGCTTTGTTTGAATGTGTTTGACTTTCATTTGATATAATTAACTTTGTAGAATGTATTTTACTTTTATCTGATTTAATTAGCTTTGTTTGAATTTATTTGACTTTCCTTTGATTCAAATAGCTTTGTTTGAATGTGTTTGACTTTCATTTGATTCAATTAGCTTTGTAGAATGTATTTGACTTTCATTTGATTCAAATAGCTTTATTTGAATGTGTTTGACTTTCATTTGATTCAATTAGCTTTGTAGAATTTATTTGACTTTCATTTTCTTCAAATAGTTTTGTTTGAATGTGTTTGACTTTCATTTGATTCAATTAGCTTTGTAGAATGTATTTGACATTCATTTAATTAAAATAGCTTTGTTTGAATGTGTTTGACTTTCATTTGATTCAATTAGCTTTGTTTGAATGTGTTTGACTTTCATTTGTTTCAATTAGCTTTGTAGAATGTATTTTACTTTCATTTGATTCAAAATAGCTTTGTTTGAATGCGTTTGACTTTCAATTGATTCAATTAGCTTTGTAGAATGTATTTTACTGTCATTTGATTCAAATAGCTTTGTTTGAATGTGTTTTAATTTCATTTAATTCAATTTGCTTTGTAGAATGCATTTCACTTTCATTTGATTTATATAGCTTTGTTTGAATGTGTTTGACTTTCATTTAAATTAAAAAGCTTTTTTTGAATGTGTATGACTTTCATTTGATTTAAAAGACTTTGTTTGAATGTGTTTGACTTTCATTTGATTCAATTAGCTTTGTAGAATGTATTTTACATTTATTTTATTTAATTAGCTTTGTTTGAATTTATTTGACTCTCATTTGATTCAAACAGCTTTGTTTGAATGTATTTTACTTTCATTTGATTCAATTAGCTTTGTAGAATGTATTTGACTTTCATTTGAATCAAATAACTTTGTTTGACTGTGTTTGACTTTCATTTGATTCAACTTGCTTTGTAGAATGTATTTGACTTTCATTTTCTTCAAATAGCTTTGTTTGAATGTGTTTGACTTTCATTTGATTCAATTAGCTTTGTAGAATGTATTTGACATTCATTTAATTCAATTAGCTTTGTAGAATGTATTTGAGTTTCATTTGAGTCAAATAACTTTGTTTGACTGTGTTTGACTTTCATTTGATTCAATTAGCTTTGTAGAATGTATTTGACTTTCATTTTCTTCAAATAGCTTTGTTTGAATGTGTTTGACTTTCATTTGATTCAATTAGCTTTGTAGAATGTATTTGACATTCATTTAATTAAAATAGCTTTGTTTGAATGTGTTTGACTTTCATTTGATTCAATTAGCTTTGTTTGAATGTGTTTGACTTTCATTTGATTCAATTAGCTTTGTAGAATGTATTTGCCTTTCATTGATTCAAATAGCTTTGTTTGAATGTGTTTGACTTTCAATTGATTCAATTAGCTTTGTAGAATGTATTTTACTGTCATTTGATTCAAATAGCTTTGTTTGAATGTGTTTGAATTTCATTTAATTCAATTTGCTTTGTAGAATGCATTTCACTTTCATTTGATTTATATAGCTTTGTTTGAATGTGTTTGACTTTCATTTAAATTAAAAAGCTTTTTTTGAATGTGTTTGACTTTCATTTGATTTAAAAGGCTTTGTTTGAATGTGTTTGACTTTCATTTGATATAATTAACTTTGTAGAATGTATTTTACTTTTATCTGATTTAATTAGCTTTGTTTGAATTTATTTGACTTTCCTTTGATTCAAATAGCTTTGTTTGAATGTGTTTGACTTTCATTTGATTCAATTAGCTTTGTAGAATGTATTTGACTTTCATTTGATTCAAATAGCTTTATTTGAATGTGTTTGACTTTCATTTGATTCAATTAGCTTTGTAGAATTTATTTGACTTTCATTTTCTTCAAATAGCTTTGTTTGAATGTGTTTGACTTTCATTTGATTCAATTAGCTTTGTAGAATGTATTTGACATTCATTTAATTAAAATAGCTTTGTTTGAATGTGTTTGACTTTCATTTGATTCAATTAGCTTTGTTTGAATGTGTTTGACTTTCATTTGTTTCAATTAGCTTTGTAGAATGTATTTTACTTTCATTTGATTCAAATAGCTTTGTTTGAATGCGTTTGACTTTCAATTGATTCAATTAGCTTTGTAGAATGTATTTTACTGTCATTTGATTCAAATAGCTTTGTTTGAATGTGTTTTAATTTCATTTAATTCAATTTGCTTTGTAGAATGCATTTCACTTTCATTTGATTTATATAGCTTTGTTTGAATGTGTTTGACTTTCATTTAAATTAAAAAGCTTTTTTTGAATGTGTATGACTTTCATTTGATTTAAAAGACTTTGTTTGAATGTGTTTGACTTTCATTTGATTCAATTAGCTTTGTAGAATGTATTTTACATTTATTTTATTTAATTAGCTTTGTTTGAATTTATTTGACTCTCATTTGATTCAAACAGCTTTGTTTGAATGTATTTTACTTTCATTTGATTCAATTAGCTTTGTAGAATGTATTTGACTTTCATTTGAATCAAATAACTTTGTTTGACTGTGTTTGACTTTCATTTGATTCAACTTGCTTTGTAGAATGCATTTGACTTTCATTTTCTTCAAATAGCTTTGTTTGAATGTGTTTGACTTTCATTTGATTCAATTAGCTTTGTAGAATGTATTTGACATTCATTTAATTCAATTAGCTTTGTAGAATGTATTTGAGTTTCATTTGAGTCAAATAACTTTGTTTGACTGTGTTTGACTTTCATTTGATTCAATTAGCTTTGTAGAATGTATTTGACTTTCATTTTCTTCAAATAGCTTTGTTTGAATGTGTTTGACTTTCATTTGATTCAATTAGCTTTGTAGAATGTATTTGACATTCATTTAATTAAAATAGCTTTGTTTGAATGTGTTTGACTTTCATTTGATTCAATTAGCTTTGTTTGAATGTGTTTGACTTTCATTTGATTCAATTAGCTTTGTAGAATGTATTTGACTTTCATTGATTCAAATAGCTTTGTTTGAATGTGTTTTACTTTCAATTGATTCAATTAGCTTTGTAGAATGTATTTTACTGTCATTTGATTCAAATAGCTTTGTTTGAATGTGTTTGAATTTCATTTAATTCAATTTGCTTTGTAGAATGCATTTCACTTTCATTTGATTTATATTGCTTTGTTTGAATGTGTTTGACTTTCATTTAAATTAAAAAGCTTTGTTTGAATGTGTTTGACTTTCATTTGATTCAATTAGCTTTGTAGAATGTATTTTACTTTTATCTGATTTAATTAGCTTTGTTTGAATTTATTTGACTTTCCTTTGATTTAAATAGCTTTGTTTGAATGTGTTTGACTTTCAATTGATTCAATTAGCTTTGTAGAATGTATTTTACTGTCATTTGATTCAAATAACTTTGTTTGAATGTGTTTGAATTTCATTTAATTCAATTTTCTTTGTAGAATGCATTTCACTTTCATTTGATTTATATAGCTTTGTTTGAATGTGTTTGACTTTCATTTAAATTAAAAAGCTTTGTTTGAATGTGTTTGACTTTCATTTGATTCAATTAGCTTTGTAGAATGTATTTTTCATTTATCTGATTTAATTAGCTTTGTTTGAATTTATTTGACTTTCCTTTGATTCAAATAGCTTTGTTTGAATGTGTTTGACTTTCATTTGATTCAATTAGCTTTGTAGAATGTATTTGACTTTCATTTGATTCAAATTGCTTTATTTGAATGTGTTTGACTTTCATTTGATTCAATTAGCTTTGTAGAATGTATTTTACTTTTATTTGATTCAAAATCTTTGTTTGAATGTGTTTGACTTTCATTTAATTCAAATAGCTTTGTTTGAATGTTTTTGACTTTCATTTGATTCAATTAGCTTTGTAGAATGTATTTGACTTTCATTTGAGTCAAATAACTTTGTTTGACTGTGTTTGACTTTCATTTGTTTCAATTTGCTTTGTAGAATGTATTTGACTTTCATTTTCTTCAAATAGCTTTGTTTGAATGTGTTTGACTTTCATTTGATTCAATTAGCTTTGTAGAATGTATTTGACATTCATTTAATTAAAATAGCTTTGTTTGAATGTGTTTGACTTTCATTTGATTCAATTAGCTTTGTTTGAATGTGTTTGACTTTCATTTGATGCAATTAGCTTTGTAGAATGTATTTTACCTTTATTTGATTTAATTAGCTTTGTTTGAATTTATTTGACTCTCATTTGATTCAAATAGCTTTGTTTGAATGTGTTTTACTTTCATTTGATTCAATTAGCTTTGTAGAATGTATTTGACTATCATTTGATTCAAATAGCTTTATTTGAATGTGTTTGATATTCATTTGATTCAATTAGCTTTGTAGAATGTATTTGACTTTCATTTAATACGAAATCTTTGTTTGAATGTGTTTGACTTTCATTTTATTCAATTAGCTTTGTTTGAATGTGTTTTACTTTCATTTGATTCAATTCGCTTTGTTGAATGTATTTGACTTTCAGTTAATACAATTAGCTTTGTTTGAATGTGTTTCACTTTCATTTGATTCAATTAGCTTCGTAGAATGCATTTCACTTTCATTTTATTCAAATAGCTTTGTTTGAATGTGTTTGACTTTCATTTGATACAATTAGCTTTTGTATTTAGAACGTTATTTTGACTGTCATTTAATTCAAATAGCTTAGTAGAATTATTTGACTTTCATTTGACATAGCTTTGTTTGAATGTGTTTAACTTTCATTTGATTCAATTAGCTTTGTAGAATGTGTTTGACTGTCATTTGATTCAAATAGCTTTGTTTGAATGTGTTTGAATTTCATTTAGATCAAATTGCTTTGTAGAATGCATTTCACTTTCATTTGATTTATATAGCTTTGTTTGAATGTGTTTGACTTTCATTTAAATTAAAAAGCTTTTTTTGAATGTGTTTGACTTTCATTTGATTTAAAAGGCTTTGTTTGAATGTGTTTGACTTTCATTTGATATAATTAACTTTGTAGAATGTATTTTACTTTTATCTGATTTAATTAGCTTTGTTTGAATTTATTTGACTTTCCTTTGATTCAAATAGCTTTGTTTGAATGTGTTTGACTTTCATTTGATTCAATTAGCTTTGTAGAATGTATTTGACTTTCATTTGATTCAAATAGCTTTATTTGAATGTGTTTGACTTTCATTTGATTCAATTAGCTTTGTAGAATTTATTTGACTTTCATTTTCTTCAAATAGCTTTGTTTGAATGTGTTTGACTTTCATTTGATTCAATTAGCTTTGTAGAATGTATTTGACATTCATTTAATTAAAATAGCTTTGTTTGAATGTGTTTGACTTTCATTTGATTCAATTAGCTTTGTTTGAATGTGTTTGACTTTCATTTGTTTCAATTAGCTTTGTAGAATGTATTTGACTTTCATTTGATTCAAATAGCTTTGTTTGAATGTGTTTGACTTTCAATTGATTCAATTAGCTTTGTAGAATGTATTTTACTGTCATTTGATTCAAATAGCTTTGTTTGAATGTGTTTTAATTTCATTTAATTCAATTTGCTTTGTAGAATGCATTTCACTTTCATTTGATTTATATAGCTTTGTTTGAATGTGTTTGACTTTCATTTAAATTAAAAAGCTTTTTTTGAATGTGTATGACTTTCATTTGATTTAAAAGACTTTGTTTGAATGTGTTTGACTTTCATTTGATTCAATTAGCTTTGTAGAATGTATTTTACATTTATTTTATTTAATTAGCTTTGTTTGAATTTATTTGACTCTCATTTGATTCAAACAGCTTTGTTTGAATGTATTTTACTTTCATTTGATTCAATTAGCTTTGTAGAATGTATTTGACTTTCATTTGAATCAAATAACTTTGTTTGACTGTGTTTGACTTTCATTTGATTCAACTTGCTTTGTAGAATGTATTTGACTTTCATTTTCTTCAAATAGCTTTGTTTGAATGTGTTTGACTTTCATTTGATTCAATTAGCTTTGTAGAATGTATTTGACATTCATTTAATTCAATTAGCTTTGTAGAATGTATTTGAGTTTCATTTGAGTCAAATAACTTTGTTTGACTGTGTTTGACTTTCATTTGATTCAATTAGCTTTGTAGAATGTATTTGACTTTCATTTTCTTCAAATAGCTTTGTTTGAATGTGTTTGACTTTCATTTGATTCAATTAGCTTTGTAGAATGTATTTGACATTCATTTAATTAAAATAGCTTTGTTTGAATGTGTTTGACTTTCATTTGATTCAATTAGCTTTGTTTGAATGTGTTTGACTTTCATTTGATTCAATTAGCTTTGTAGAATGTATTTGACTTTCATTGATTCAAATAGCTTTGTTTGAATGTGTTTGACTTTCAATTGATTCAATTAGCTTTGTAGAATGTATTTTACTGTCATTTGATTCAAATAGCTTTGTTTGAATGTGTTTGAATTTCATTTAATTCAATTTGCTTTGTAGAATGCATTTCACTTTCATTTGATTTATATAGCTTTGTTTGAATGTGTTTGACTTTCATTTAAATTAAAAAGCTTTTTTTGAATGTGTTTGACTTTCATTTGATTTAAAGGCTTTGTTTGAATGTGTTTGACTTTCATTTGATATCAATTAACTTTGTAGAATGTATTTTACTTTTATCTGATTTAATTAGCTTTGTTTGAATTTATTTGACTTTCCTTTGATTCAAATAGCTTTGTTTGAATGTGTTTTGACTTTCATTTGATTTCAATTAGCTTTGTAGAATGTATTTGACTTTCATTTGATTCAAATAGCTTTATTTGAATGTGTTTGACTTTCATTTGATTCAATTAGCTTTGTAGAATTATTTGACTTTCATTTTCTTCAAATAGTTTTGTTTGAATGTGTTTGACTTTCATTTGATTCAATTAGCTTTGTAGAATGTATTTGACATTCATTTAATTAAAATAGCTTTGTTTGAATGTGTTTGACTTTCATTTGATTCAATTAGCTTTGTTTGAATGTGTTTTGACTTTCATTTGTTTCAATTAGCTTTGTAGAATGTATTTTACTTTCATTTGATTTCAAATAGCTTTTGTTTGAATGCGTTTGACTTTCAATTGATTCAATTAGCTTTGTAGAATGTATTTTACTGTCATTTGATTCAAATAGCTTTGTTTGAATGTGTTTTAATTTCATTTAATTCAATTTGCTTTGTAGAATGCATTTTTCACTTTCATTTGATTTATATAGCTTTGTTTGAATGTGTTTTGACTTTCATTTAAATTAAAAAGCTTTTTTTTGAATGTGTATGACTTTTCATTTGATTTAAAAGACTTTGTTTGAATGTGTTTGACTTTCATTTGATTCAATTAGCTTTGTAGAATGTATTTTACATTTATTTTATTTAATTAGCTTTGTTTGAATTTATTTTGACTCTCATTTGATTCAAACAGCTTTGTTTGAATGTATTTTACTTTCATTTGATTCAATTAGCTTTGTAGAATGTATTTGACTTTCATTTGAATCAAATAACTTTGTTTGACTGTGTTTGACTTTCATTTGATTCAACTTGCTTTGTAGAATGTATTTGACTTTCATTTTCTTCAAATAGCTTTGTTTGAATGTGTTTGACTTTCATTTGATTCAATTAGCTTTGTAGAATGTATTTGACATTCATTTTAATTCAATTAGCTTTGTAGAATGTATTTGAGTTTCATTTGAGTCAAATAACTTTGTTTGACTGTGTTTTGACTTTCATTTGATTTCAATTAGCTTTGTAGAATGTATTTGACTTTCATTTTCTTCAAATAGCTTTGTTTGAATGTGTTTGACTTTCATTTGATTCAATTAGCTTTGTAGAATGTATTTGACATTCATTTAATTAAAATAGCTTTGTTTGAATGTGTTTGACTTTCATTTGATTCAATTAGCTTTGTTTGAATGTGTTTGACTTTCATTTGATTCAATTAGCTTTGTAGAATGTATTTGCCTTTCATTTGATTCAAATAGCTTTGTTTGAATGTGTTTGACTTTCAATTGATTCAATTAGCTTTTGTAGAATGTATTTTACTGTCATTTGATTCAAATAGCTTTGTTTGAATGTGTTTGAATTTCATTTAATTCAATTTGCTTTGTAGAATGCATTTCACTTTCATTTGATTTATATAGCTTTGTTTGAATGTGTTTGACTTTCATTTAAATTAAAAAGCTTTTTTGAATGTGTTTGACTTTCATTTGATTTAAAAGGCTTTGTTTGAATGTGTTTGACTTTCATTTGATATAATTAACTTGTAGAATGTATTTTACTTTTATCTGATTTAATTAGCTTTGTTTGAATTTATTTTGACTTTCCTTTGATTCAAATAGCTTTGTTTGAATGTGTTTGACTTTCATTTTGATTCAATTTTTTAGCTTTGTAGAATGTATTTTGACTTTTCATTTTGATTCAAATAGCTTTATTTGAATGTGTTTGACTTTCATTTGATTCAATTAGCTTTGTAGAATTTATTTGACTTTCATTTTCTTCAAATAGCTTTGTTTGAATGTGTTTGACTTTCATTTGATTCAATTAGCTTTGTAGAATGTATTTGACATTCATTTAATTAAAATAGCTTTGTTTGAATGTGTTTGACTTTCATTTGATTCAATTAGCTTTGTTTTGAATGTGTTTGACTTTCATTTGTTTCAATTAGCTTTGTAGAATGTATTTTACTTTCATTTGATTCAAATAGCTTTGTTTGAATGCTGTTTGACTTTCAATTGATTCAATTAGCTTTGTAGAATGTATTTTACTGTCATTTGATTCAAATAGCTTTGTTTGAATGTGTTTTAATTTTCATTTAATTTCAATTTTGCTTTGTAGAATGCATTTCACTTTCATTTGATTTATATAGCTTTGTTTGAATGTGTTTGACTTTCATTTAAATTAAAAGCTTTTTTTGAATGTGTATGACTTTCATTTGATTTAAAAGACTTTGTTTGAATGTGTTTGACTTTCATTTGATTCAATTAGCTTTGTAGAATGTATTTTACATTTATTTTATTTAATTAGCTTTGTTTGAATTTATTTGACTCTCATTTGATTCAAACAGCTTTGTTTGAATGTATTTTACTTTCATTTGATTCAATTAGCTTTGTAGAATGTATTTGACTTTCATTTGAATCAAATAACTTTGTTTGACTGTGTTTGACTTTCATTTGATTCAACTTGCTTTGTAGAATGTATTTGACTTTCATTTTCTTCAAATAGCTTTGTTTGAATGTGTTTGACTTTCATTTGATTCAATTAGCTTTGTAGAATGTATTTGACATTAATTCAATTAGCTTTGTAGAATGTATTTGATTTCATTTGTCAAATAACTTTGTTTGACTGTGTTTGACTTCATTTGATTCAATTAGCTTTGTAGAATGTATTTGACTTTCATTTTCTTCAAATAGCTTTGTTTGAATGTGTTTGACTTTCATTTGATTCAATTAGCTTTGTAGAATGTATTTGACTTCATTTAATTAAAAATAGCTTTGTTTGAATGTGTTTGACTTTCATTTGATTCAATTAGCTTTGTTTGAATGTGTTTGACTTTCATTCTTTCTTTCATTGATTCAATAGCTTTGTTTGAATGTGTTTGACTTTCAATTGATTCAATTAGCTTTGTAGAATGTATTTTACTGTCATTTGATTCAAATAGCTTTGTTTGAATGTGTTTGAATTTCATTTAATTCAATTTGCTTTGTAGAATGCATTTCACTTTCATTTGATTTATATAGCTTTGTTTGAATGTGTTTGACTTTCATTTAAATTAAAAGCTTTTTTTGAACTTTGATTTATTTTTGAATGTGTTTGACTTTCATTCTTTGTAGAATGTATTTTACTTTTATCTGATTTAATTAGCTTTGTTTGAATTTATTTGACTTTCCTTTGATTCAAATAGCTTTGTTTGAATGTGTTTGACTTTCATTTGATTCAATTAGCTTTGTAGAATGTATTTGACTTTCATTTGATTCAAATAGCTTTATTTGAATGTGTTTGACTTTCATTTGATTCAATTAGCTTTGTAGAATTTTTTGACTTTCATTTTCTTCAAATTTTGTTTGAATGTGTTTGACTTTCATTTGATTCAATTAGCTTTGTAGAATGTATTTGACATTCATTTAATTAAAATAGCTTTGTTTGAATGTGTTTGACTTTCATTTGATTCAATTAGCTTTGACTTTCATTTGAATTAGCTTTGTAGAATGTATTTTACTTTCATTTGATTCAAATAGCTTTGTTTGAATGCGTTTGACTTTCAATTGATTCAATTAGCTTTGTAGAATGTATTTTACTGTCATTTGATTCAAATAGCTTTGTTTGAATGTGTTTTAATTTCATTTAATTCAATTTGCTTTGTAGAATGCATTTCACTTTCATTTGATTTATATAGCTTTGTTTGAATGTGTTTGACTTTCATTTAATTTAAAAGCTTTTTTTGAATGTGTATGACTTTCATTTGATTTAAAAGACTTTGTTTGAATGTGTTTGACTTTCATTTGATTCAATTAGCTTTGTAGAATGTATTTTACATTTATTTTATTTAATTAGCTTTGTTTGAATTTATTTGACTCTCATTTGATTCAAAGCTTTGTTTGAATGTATTTTACTTTCATTTGATTCAATTAGCTTTGTAGAATGTATTTGACTTTCATTTGAATCAAATAACTTTGTTTGACTGTGTTTGACTTTCATTTGATTCAATTGCTTTGTAGAATGTATTTGACTTTCATTTTCTTCAAATAGCTTTGTTTGAATGTGTTTGACTTTCATTTGATTCAATTAGCTTTGTAGAATGTATTTGACATTCATTTAATTCAATTAGCTTTGTAGAATGTATTTGAGTTTCATTTGAGTCAAATAACTTTGTTTGACTGTGTTTGACTTTCATTTGATTCAATTAGCTTTGTAGAATGTATTTGACTTTCATTTTCTTCAAATAGCTTTGTTTGAATGTGTTTGACTTTCATTTGATTCAATTAGCTTTGTAGAATGTATTTGACATTCATTTAATTAAAATAGCTTTGTTTGAATGTGTTTGACTTTCATTTGATTCAATTAGCTTTGTTTGAATGTGTTTGACTTTCATTTGATTCAATTAGCTTTGTAGAATGTATTTTGCTTTTCATTGATTCAAATAGCTTTGTTTGATGTGTTTGACTTTCAATTGATTCAATTAGCTTTGTAGAATGTATTTTACTGTCATTTGATTCAAATAGCTTTGTTTGAATGTGTTTGAATTTCATTTAATTCAATTTGCTTTGTAGAATGCATTTCACTTTCATTTGATTTATATAGCTTTGTTTGAATGTGTTTGACTTTCATTTAAATTAAAAAGCTTTTTTTGAATGTGTTTGACTTTCATTTGATTTAAAAGGCTTTGTTTGAATGTGTTTGACTTTCATTTGATATCTTTGTAGAATGTATTTTACTTTTATCTGATTTAATTAGCTTTGTTTGAATTTATTTGACTTTCCTTTGATTCAAATAGCTTTGTTTGAATGTGTTTGACTTTCATTTGATTCAATTAGCTTTGTAGAATGTATTTGACTTTTCATTTGATTCAAATAGCTTTATTTGAATGTGTTTGACTTTCATTTGATTCAATTAGCTTTGTAGAATTTATTTGACTTTCATTTTCTTCAAATAGCTTTGTTTGAATGTGTTTGACTTTCATTTGATTCAATTAGCTTTGTAGAATGTATTTGACATTCATTTAATTAAAATAGCTTTGTTTGAATGTGTTTGACTTTCATTTGATTCAATTAGCTTTGTTTGAATGTGTTTGACTTTCATTTGTTTCAATTAGCTTTGTAGAATGTATTTTACTTTCATTTGATTCAAATAGCTTTGTTTGAATGCGTTTGACTTTCAATTGATTCAATTAGCTTTGTAGAATGTATTTTACTGTCATTTGATTCAAATAGCTTTGTTTGAATGTGTTTTAATTTCATTTAATTCAATTTGCTTTGTAGAATGCATTTCACTTTCATTTGATTTATATAGCTTTGTTTGAATGTGTTTGACTTTCATTTAAATTAAAAAGCTTTTTTTGAATGTGTATGACTTTCATTTGATTTAAAAGACTTTGTTTGAATGTGTTTGACTTTCATTTGATTCAATTAGCTTTGTAGAATGTATTTTACATTTATTTTATTTAATTAGCTTTGTTTGAATTTATTTGACTCTCATTTGATTCAAACAGCTTTGTTTGAATGTATTTTACTTTCATTTGATTCAATTAGCTTTGTAGAATGTATTTGACTTTCATTTGAAAAATAACTTTGTTTGACTGTGTTTGACTTTCATTTGATTCAACTTGCTTTGTAGAATGATTTGACTTTCATTTTCTTCAAATAGCTTTGTTTGAATGTGTTTGACTTTCATTTGATTCAATTAGCTTTGTAGAATGTATTTGACATTCATTAATTCAATTAGCTTTGTAGAATGTATTTGAGTTTCATTTGAGTCAAATAACTTTGTTTGACTGTGTTTGACTTTCATTTGATTCAATTAGCTTTGTAGAATGTATTTGACTTTCATTTTCTTCAAATAGCTTTGTTTGAATGTGTTTGACTTTCATTTGATTCAATTAGCTTTGTAGAATGTATTTGACATTCATTTAATTAAAATAGCTTTGTTTGAATGTGTTTGACTTTCATTTGATTCAATTAGCTTTGTTTGAATGTGTTTGACTTTCATTTGATTCAATTAGCTTTGTAGAATGTATTTGACTTTCATTGATTCAAATAGCTTTGTTTGAATGTGTTTGACTTTCAATTGATTCAATTAGCTTTGTAGAATGTATTTTACTGTCATTTGATTCAAATAGCTTTGTTTGAATGTGTTTGAATTTCATTTAATTCAATTTGCTTTGTAGAATGCATTTCACTTTCATTTGATTTATATGCTTTGTTTGAATGTGTTTGACTTTCATTTAAATTAAAAAGCTTTGTTTGAATGTGTTTGACTTTCATTTGATTCAATTAGCTTTGTAGAATGTATTTTACTTTTATCTGATTTAATTAGCTTTGTTTGAATTTATTTGACTTTCCTTTGATTTAAATAGCTTTGTTTGAATGTGTTTGACTTTCAATTGATTCAATTAGCTTTGTAGAATGTATTTTACTGTCATTTGATTCAAATAACTTTGTTTGAATGTGTTTGAATTTCATTTAATTCAATTTTCTTTGTAGAATGCATTTCACTTTCATTTGATTTATATAGCTTTGTTTGAATGTGTTTGACTTTCATTTAAATTAAAAGCTTTTTTTGAATGTGTTTGACTTTCATTTGATTCAATTAGCTTTGTAGAATGTATTTTTCATTTATCTGATTTAATTAGCTTTGTTTGAATTTATTTGACTTTCCTTTGATTCAAATAGCTTTGTTTGAATGTGTTTGACTTTCATTTGATTCAATTAGCTTTGTAGAATGTATTTGACTTTCATTTGATTCAAATTGCTTTATTTGAATGTGTTTGACTTTCATTTGATTCAATTAGCTTTGTAGAATGTATTTTACTTTTATTTGATTCAAAATCTTTTTGTTTGAATGTGTTTGACTTTCATTTAATTCAAATAGCTTTGTTTGAATGTTTTTGACTTTCATTTGATTCAATTAGCTTTGTAGAATGTATTTGACTTTCATTTGAGTCAAATAACTTTGTTTGACTGTGTTTGACTTTCATTTGTTTCAATTTGCTTTGTAGAATGTATTTGACTTTCATTTTCTTCAAATAGCTTTGTTTGAATGTGTTTGACTTTCATTTGATTCAATTAGCTTTGTAGAATGTATTTGACATTCATTTAATTAAAATAGCTTTGTTTGAATGTGTTTGACTTTCATTTGATTCAATTAGCTTTGTTTGAATGTGTTTGACTTTCATTTGATGCAATTAGCTTTTGTAGAATGTATTTTACCTTTATTTGATTTAATTAGCTTTGTTTGAATTTATTTGACTCTCATTTGATTCAAATAGCTTTGTTTGAATGTGTTTTACTTTCATTTGATTCAATTAGCTTTGTAGAATGTATTTGACTATCATTTGATTCAAATAGCTTTATTTGAATGTGTTTGATATTCATTTGATTCAATTAGCTTTGTAGAATGTATTTGACTTTCATTTAATACGAAATCTTTGTTTGAATGTGTTTGACTTTCATTTTATTCAATTAGCTTTGTTTGAATGTGTTTTACTTTCATTTGATTCAATTCGCTTTGT